>NC_041396.2:132263055-132563055 GCF_900747795.2 Erpetoichthys calabaricus | reverse complement strand
CATGAGGGGCCTGGTCCTCCTAAAATCCACCACCAGCTCCTTGGTTTTGCTGGTGTTCAGTTGTAGGTGGTCTGAGTCGCACCATTTAACAAAGTCCTTGATGAGGTTCCTATACTCCTCCTCCTGCCCACTTCTGATGCAGCCCACGATAGCAGTGTCATCAGTGAACTTTTGCACGTGGCAAGACTCCAAGTTGTATTGGAAGTCCGATGTATATAGGCTGAACAGGACCGGAGAAAGTACAGTCCCCTGCGGCACTCCTGTGTTGCTGACCACAATGTCAGAACTGCAGTTCCAGAGATGCACATACTGAGGTCTATATGTAAGATAGTCCACGATTCATGCCATCAGGTATGACTCCTATTTCTGTCAGCTTGTCCCTAAGGAGCAGAGGCTGGATGGTGTTGAAGGCGCTAGAGAAGTCCAGAAACATAATTCTTACAGCACCACTGCCTCTGTCCAAGTGGGAGAGGGATTGGTGTAGCATATAGATGATGGCATCCTCCGCTCCCACCTTCTCCTGGTATGCGAACTGCAGAGGGTCGAGGGTGTGGTGGACCTGTGGCCTCAGGTGGTGAAGCAGCAGCTGCTCCATGGTCTTTATCACATGTGGCATCAGAGTGACAGGCTGGAAGTCATTCAGCTCACTAGGACGTGATACCTTTGGGACTGGAGTGATTCAAGATGTTTTCCAAAGCCTCCGGACTCTATCCTGTTCCAGGCTCAGGTTGAAGATGCGCTGTAGAGGACTCCCCAGTTCCAATGCACAGGCCTTCAGCAGTCGTGGCGATACTCCACCTGGACCCAGTGCTTTGCTGGCACGAAGTCTCCTCAGCTCTCTGCTTACCTGGGCTGCTGTAATTGTGGGTGGGGGGGAACTCTCTCCTATGCTGGTATCAGCAGAAGGATGGGTAGAGGGTGCAGTACTCCGAGGTGAGAGTGGGTTAGGGTGGTCAAACCTGTTAAAGAAGTTGTTCATCTGGTTTGTTCTCTCCACGTCTCTCTCAATGGTGGCACCCTGCTTCGAGCTATACACATCTAAGTCAGAGAGACGGTGCGATGTTCAACATTTCTGTCCATGTGATTGATGAGAATCTAACTGATTCTTTGCTGGTGACAACACAGTTGCTAAGCATGCACCATACTCTATCTGCAAATGTCTAGAAGTCACCATCATTTAAGTTTTACTTGATTCAGCCTACCGCAAAAAATACGGAATGACTTTAGTTTTGATTTAGAAAAAAGGGTATTTAAAAAATAATGCTATCTCCAGAAAAAGTAAAACAATTCTGTGCTTAATCACATAGAAAATTAAGATCATTAAATAAAAAAGTTTTTTTCTGAATGTCTATACAGTGACAACAAAAACGAGCAAAATACAAATAAAAAAATAATAATTCAAGAACAAGTAAAGTCGCAGAAAAGAAACATGAAAATTCAAACAGAAAGTGAAAAATGCAAAAACAAAAAATTAAAACAGAAGTAACCTGAAAAGTGGGCAAATCAGTAACAAGGCACTGGAAAATCCCAAGAAGGCATTTTACTTAACATAACAAGGCCCTACAAAACTATGTCAAACTTTTTTTAAACTTTCAGCTTTAGTTTTAAAACAAAACCACTTCCTATTCAGAGATTTGCATAAATCTGGATACAGAAGCGAGTACAAGGTATTGGCACAATGGAAAATGTCTTTCCAGCTAAGTTGTAACGGCCAACCCCTTACCCAGCCGGCAGTCACACTACCAGGACCTGTGGCCTGGATGAATTACTGAGAAAACCTATCAATACCAAGCTGTACCTCTAACAAATAATAGTTTTCCCCCCTCCCCAATATTTATATATATATAAATCCCTCCACCAAGGCAGCTAAGTGAAAACAACACCTGTACAATAACAAAACCTCCCTTGCCCCTGCAAACGTATAAGAAACACAAAACACAAATAATAGCAATGTATGAGTACTGAATGACAATGAACGTGAAATTGAGTCTGGGTAAATCACTGTCCAGAATACGGATGACTGATCAAAATGGATGTGTTTGAATCTCCTGAATAAAACAGAACGACCTCACCCTGCTTCCTCTGCGAATGGTGGATTATAATGTAACTGTTAAAATCCTGGTCCTGACGTGTCCAGGGGCTCGCTGCCTCCCTGCAACACCCTTCTTATTTCGGGGAGGACATTTAAACAGACACACATTAGTTTAAACGGGGTGCTGAGACGAGATGCGACTGGGTGCAACACAATAAACAACAATACCTATGTGGCCCTGCTACATAGTCACACCGCAGAATAGACATACTGTTCAGCTGTCCTCTGGCATACAAAAATCACTACTTTTTTGGTCAGGGTGGCACAGTGGTTAAGGCTTTAGACCTCAAGCCCTGAGGTTGTGGGTTCCAATCCTGCTATATCCTGCTATCCTGCTATATGACCCTGAGCAAGTGACTTCACCTGCCTGTGCGTCAATTGGAAAAAAATTGTAATCAATTGTATTGCAGATGTTTTAAGTCACTTTGGATAAAAGCATCTGCCATATAAATGAATGTAAGTTTTATTTATTTTATTTTTTTGGAATACAACATTTTAGCAGACAGCTTAGTTGCAGTTTTGGAAAACCACAAAGTATATTTGAATGGAAGGCAGCTCAAAACATTTTGGAAATGTAATCTCAAACCCACTTTATCCACTTCAGGGTCTCAGCCCTGTACTTCATCTCATAGCAAAGATGTAAATCAGAGTTGAGGCCAAATAGACACCAGTGCTAAAACATAGCTATAATTCAATGAATGACAACTGCAGTGGACAAAATAACATGCCTATGAGAAGGCACTACTTTTTCAACTTGAAATGACTTTAATCAAGAGAGTTTATAGCTTCCTTAAAACTATCTGCACTCATCTTTCTGGGAGAACTCTTTTGTGCACTCTCCAAAATGACCTTCTGCACTCTCTGAAACAATCTCTCTCTGAAATCTAAAAGCTGATAAGCCAATGTCGCTTTGGAGAGCTGAAGGCAAGCAATTCCTTTGCTTTGTGGACCTGAAAGCTGACATTCACTCTGCCAAGGCAGCCCCTCAGCCAATGGGCTGAGAAGCAGTTATTGCATCATGAAGGGAATTTCAGCATCTACTCTTGTGCCAGGAAGAGTGATGCTTTTCCCTATGCAGTTGCAAGGGACACAACAAAAATCACAAACAAAGGCCCCCGTCACAAAGAGACACTGAAACGCAAGAAGAATCCACCATTTGAAACCATACCAACAACAGCAACAACTCCATATAACATCCTTAAAGACTTGGTATCATAAAACTGTTTATCTGTGCCAAGACAAATTAAAACTATAAATAGCCAAGCTCAAGAAGGATAACAAAGATAAGGAAACGCGTCTATTTGAACGTTTCGACGTGAACTTTAAAGGCATGTTGGAGAAATTAGTGGAACACATTGAAGAAACTAACTCCAAACTGAAAAGGCTTGAGGATCATATTAATGACGTTTCAGACCAGCTGGAAGACGTTAAGCAGGGACTCACGGCTCGAGTGGAAACAGCGGAACAAATGGCATCTAACGCCGATGAAAAAGCCACAGCTGCGAACTCGGAATACAAAAAACTTGGAGACAGACTTGCAGCCCTGGAGGATGGGTGCAGAAGAAATAATATAAGAATTGAGGGTATACCTGAGAAACGAGAAAGCTCAAGCCCAGTGAAATTTGCAGTAGAATTACTGTCTAAAATAATTGGAGATGACTTTAAACTAGACAATGAGATAGCCACGGCTTATCGCACAAAGATACCAAGCGCCTTTAAATCTAGGTCTTTTATTGTCCGCTTCGAACGACTAAGATGTAAGCTTGATGTGATGGCACTTCTCAGACACAAGCAAGAGATTATATTCGAAAATAATCTTATTCGTATTTTTCCCGACTTCTCACCATCAACAGCTGCAAAACGCAGATCCTACAACGACATTAAAAGGATGCTACGGGAAGCCGATATCAAATACAGCCTCTTGTATCCTGCCAAACTGAAAGTGGAAGTTCAAGATGGACATTATATTTTCTTCAGCAAAGAAGAAGCTGAAAAAGAATTAAAGAAGCTGTTTCCGACACTTTTTTTGAAAGTTAATTAAAATTAAAGAGCCGTATTCTATCAAGGCACGGGAAAGACCTATGATCTGATCGCTGGATCCATGTTTAAAGAGACTGGTATTATAATTATACATCTCTTATTTTCTTTTTTTTTTTTTTTAATCTTAATATCTTAACTTAAAAGCGCTGAAGATTATTTCAAGATTAAATATTGTTAATGAGAACATTTTCGGCAGATAGTATTAAGGATTTAACTGTAAAAGATATCTCTGTTTTAATTCTGTAACGCCGCTGCAGGGTGGGGTTTGTTTTGTTTTGGACGTGCTCTGTCTCTTCGTATGTCAGAGGACTGGAACATCGCGAAGTGGGGTCTAGCCTCATGTGGGGAGGCAAAATGGGGGGGGGGGGGGAGAAAGGGGGGAGAGAAGGAGAGCAGGTTATATCTAATCTATTCTTATAATCCTTATAATTATAAATATCAATGCAGCAACAGGCTAACATGCAACAACTCCTGGGGAATCTTGAAACTAAGATTAAAACTGCCATATTACCAATTAAAACTATAAAATGACATTAAAAACTCAGAATCAATGTCTCCATGATGGGACAGTTAACTTTGTGAGCTGGAATGTTAAAGGCCTGAATCACGAATTAAAGAGAAAGAAAGTATGCTCTCACCTAACAGGCTTAAACGCTAAAATAGTATTTTTACAGGAGACCCACTTACTAACCAAGGATCAGTTCAGATTACAAAAAGACTGGACTGGCCAAATGTTCCATTCTAGCTTTATAAAGAAAACTAGAGGGGTGGGAATTCTCATACATAGAACAGTTCCATTTGTAGCATCAGAGGTAGTGTCGGACCCTGAAGGGAGATATGTGATGGTCATGGGCAACTTATATAACAGTAAAATGATTTTGATAAATGTTTATGCACCCAATGTTGATGATAAGGAATTCATGCAAAATCTATTTGCATCCATTCCCAATGTGAACACTCATAAAATTATAATGGCTGGGGACTTTAATTGTGTTTTAAATCCACTCTTAGATAGGACTCCTGTGACAGGGGGGACGACATCTAATACTGCAAAGATAATTACACAGTTTTTAAATGATCACAACTTATCAGACCCCTGGAGGTTTCTTAACCCAAACTCAAGAACATATTCGTTCTACTCACCAGTGTATTATAGCTACTCAAGAATTGATTATTTTTTTATAGATAATAATTTCCTGCCTACAATTAAATCATGCAAATATGACACAATTGTTATCTCTGACCATGCCCCTCTAGTCTTGGAGCTAAAATCAATAAGCCCCTCGTACTCACCTCGCAGATGGCGTCTTAACCCTCTTTTATTGGCAGACGAGAACTGCACAGAATTTATATCCAAACAAATCAGCTTCTTCCTAGAGACAAACACGTCTACAGAGGTTTCTGCAGGAACACTCTGGGAAACTCTAAAGGCCTTCCTAAGAGGCCAGATTATTTCATATCTTTCCCATAGAAATAAATTAGAAACCAAGAAAGTGTCAGAGCTAAGAAATGAAATTACTAGAATAGATGAAGAACAAGCCAGGCGTCCAAGTGAAGCTCTTCACAGGAAAAGGCAGGCCCTGCATACAGAACTTAACATCTTAACAACTAAAGAAACTGAACAACTTATTTATAAGTCTAGACAGCATTACTATGAACACGGAGAAAAAGCTAATAAGCTTTTAGCTCAACAAATTCATAAACAAGAAGTTCACAATGCAATACCAGTAATCACCAACAAGAATGGAGAAGAAATCATCGACCATAATAAAATAATGCACACATTTAGAGATTACTATAAGTCTTTATATTCCACTGAGCCCAAAGAAGACAACACGCAATCTAATACATTTCTGGATAATTCACAAATACCACAAATAGATGCTTTAAGTGCTGAGGAACTACATAAACCTCTAACGCTAACAGAATTACTAGATGCTATAAAGTCACTACAAAGCGGGAAATCATCAGGCCCTGATGGTTACCCCGTAGAGTTTTATAAGAAATTCTCCACTCAGCTAGCTCCACTCTTATTGGTAACATTTACAGAAGCTAAAGACCACCAAATACTACCTCAAACATTTCGACAAGCATTAATCACCGTCTTTCCTAAACAAAATAAGGACTTGTTACAATGTGCATCATATAGACCAATTTCACTCCTGAATAATGATGTTAAGATACTCTCAAAAATCCTAGCTAGAAGGATGGAGAAAGTGCTGCCCTCGGTAATATCACAAGATCAAACTGGATTTATTAAAGGCCGACATCTATCTTCAAATCTCCGACGCTTGTTTAATGTTATATATTCACCAGCAAAATCAAACACCCCAGAGATATTACTATCATTAGACGCAGAAAAGGCATTTGACATGATCGAATGGAATTACCTTTTCACTGCATTGGAGAAATTTGGGTTTGGCCCGAATATTTGTGCTTGGATTAAACTACTGTATACCAGTCCAGAAGCTTCAGTTTGTATTAATAAAATTTGCTCAGACTACTTTAAACTAGAACGTGGTACCAGACAAGGATGTCCCTTGTCGCCACTGTTGTTTGCAATCGCTATTGAACCACTGGCGGTTCACTGCCGAAATTCTCATCAGATAAAGGGGATTGTCAGAGAAGGACTGGAACAGAAAATTTCTCTATATGCAGATGATATGGTCTTATATATATCGGACCCAGAAAACACTGTCCCTGCTGTTTTAACAGCACTAACAGAATTTCAAAAGATATCTGGTCTTAGAATTAATCTGAATAAAAGTATACTCTTTCCAGTGAACTCACAAGCATATAATATTAAATTAGACACCCTACCTTTTACCATAGCAGATCAGTTTAAATACCTAGGGGTAAATATCACAAGTAAACATAAAGCTCTTTATCAACAAAATTTTGGCGTCTGTATGGAAAAAATTAAGCAAGACTTGCATAGATGGTCAACCCTTCATCTCACTCTAGCCGGAAGAATTAACATTGTTAAGATGAATATCCTTCCTAAACTTCTCTTTTTATTTCAAAACATTTCAATATATATCAATAAATCGTTTTTTAAACAGTTAGATTCAATAATAACCTCATTCATTTGGAACTCAAAACACCCACGTATCCGAAGAGCGACCCTACAAAGACCTCAGGCAGAAGGTGGCATGGCTTTACCTAATTTTCAGTTTTATTACTGGGCAGCAAACATACAAGCCATAAAAACCTGGACACAAATAAATGCACATACACAGGCTTGGTCTGCAATAGAAGTAAAATCCTGTAGTACTTCTTTATATTCCCTGCTCTGCTCTCCAATAAATGAAAGTTATCGCAAATATACTAATAACCCAATTGTGCTTTACTCACTCAGAATATGGAACCAAATTAGGAAGCATTTTAAGATGGAAAATCTTTTATCAGTGGCACCTTTGCAAGGGAACCACCTCTTTCAACCTTCGCAAGTATATCCAGTTTTTAATACCTGGAAAAGTTTTGGGATTAAAATGCTCAGAGATCTTTATATAGACAACATATTTACATCTTTTGAACAATTACGTTCAAAATTTAACCTCCCAGCTACACATTTCTTTTACTATCTTCAAATTAGAAATTTTGTTAAACAGAAATTGCTCGATTTCCCCCACCTTGCACCCTCCACGATGCTGGAAAAAATACTGCTCAATTCCGAGGAAACAAACACTATTTCCGCAATATATAAAATCTTATTAGAGTCCCTACCTTTCAAAGATCCAAGAGGACATTGGGAAGAAGATCTCTTAATCAATATATCAGAAAAGGAGTGGAAGGTAGCAAAGCAGAGAATTCACTCGAGTTCTATATGCGCAAAGCATAGAATTATTCAACTAAAAATTATATATCGAGCTCATCTGTCTCGCTTAAAACTGTCCAAAATGTTTCCAGGCCAGGATCCAACCTGCGAGCGCTGCAACCAAGCTCCTGCCTCACTGGGTCACATGTTCTGGGCCTGCACCAAACTAACATCATTTTGGACAAAAATTTTTAAGTGCCTCTCAGACAGCCTTGGGGTCACAATCCCTCCTAACCCACTAACAGCTGTGTTTGGTGTCCTTCCAGATGGACTTGAATTGGAGAAGGACAAACAAACGGTGATTGCATTCACTACACTCTTGGCACGCAGACTTATTTTGTTAAATTGGAAGAATCCTAATTCTCCTCTTATAAGTCAGTGGGAAACTGATGTTTTATATTATTTGAAATTGGAAAAAATCAAATTTTCAGTTAGAGGATCTGTACAAAATTTTTTCAAAACTTGGCAGGATTTAATCAATATTATTTTAGAATAAGAGAATTAACTATTATTGTATTTAACTCCCTTCTCCATCTCTTATTTATATAGATATTTACTTCTCCCCTTCTTTTGTCTAATGTTGCCTTATTAAAAAGCTTAAAGAAATTTTCCTTTAGCTAAGCTCTCCTTCTCAGGGGTGGGGTTTGATTTGTTTTCAAATTTGTTGGGTTATAAATGGATCTGTTTGTATGGAATGATTACAATGAAAATTAATAAAATAAAAATATAAAAAAAAAAAAAAAACTATAAATAGCCAGCAAGCAGCCAGCCTCTTCTGCGTTACATGTTTGTTTTGATTCATGTCTTATATGCCAATATATATATGTAGTTACTATATTTCTAAAATCATTCTATTTATTAATTTGTTAATTTATTCTTCTGTTTCTTAAAATGAATTTGCTTCAGCGAACTTGATATAAGACTAATGGTAGGAGACCACCTCTGAAATTGAAAGGTAAAGAAAATAAACTAGGACCCTTACCAAGTTATTTGGTTAAGCATTGCCTGATAATAAAGCAAAACTGATAACTAATTGAGCAACTTAAATCTGCTGTTGGTATAAAGGAGCCCCAGTGGTGTTTTTTGACACACTTCTGCTGAATGATTCATTGGCTTAAAGCCAGTGTTAGTGTGTCAGAGAGAGAATGTACAGCATTGTTCATAATGGCACTCAGTTTTATTTTAATTCTCTCCTTCACTACTACCTCCAGGGGATCCACAGTCTGTCATAGTCCACAGCTTGTCCTTTTAATTAGCTTGTTGAATCGGTGGGCCTTTCTTGAAGTCATTTTGCCAGTTCAGCAAACTACAGTGTAGAAATTCACACAGGCCATCACAGAGTTGTAGAATAGATCACTATCTGGAAGCATTGTACACAAGACACTATGTTGTATATTGATTTTCATCCACCATTGAGAAGTACCACTCTAAATTTGAAAAAGCTCTTTCCTCTTAGTGGAAAAGAAGCCAGCAGTTGAATGCTCCTGTTTCAAAGAAGAATACTGCTGTGGAAAGAACAGGAATGTACTGTATGTAGAAATTTGTTTAGCTATTTGCTGGCCTTGCATTAACCATCAAACACCTGACCACCGGTAGTTAGCACTGCTACCAGATGTGTAGTGTACAATTTGATTCATGAAGCTTGCATATTCTATGAATTCTGTCCATGTCCTTGTGGCATGTTTTTTTCATCTTAAAGCCATTCAATTCTATACAAAATGTGCTGCCATGATAATTTACGCTGTTCACAGCCAGGAGATATTCCTGAGCAATGTGTGGTTGCAAGGCTTTTACTCAATTTGGCTGTATTTTGTCAGACAGGCACAAGTAGCCCATTTTTTGATTGAATGGTTTGTGATATGAAAGGTGATTGAACTTGTGCATATTTATAGTAAAAAAGGGACAGATTTGATTTAGTAACTTATTGTTTTCATTAGAGAAGTCTTACATTTAGAGATATGCTTGTATGGCTCCACCTGCCTTTTTTTGCTAAAAACACCACTGAACAGGAGGCGAATTTAGACTCTCTCTATTTAGACAACTTCTCTGCAACATATCTTTGGGATATATGCGGGAAACTGCAATAGTGTTAGGAGAATGTGGAAACTCCACACAGGCAGGGGCAAGGCCTGTGATTCTAACCAAAACCATCCCAAATCCATGAGGCAGTGCTAACCTCTCACCACTACAAAGTCAAAAATGCAGTTATAAAAAGACTTACAGCTTTAGCTCTGTTTAACACTCATTTATCAAAGGTTCTCTACACCAATGCATCCATCTGTAAACTGAGAATAATTCTCATCCAAGGCCTGGAAATTGGAAAGAAAATAGTTGTCTCTTGTATCTGCATGCTCATTGAAGGGTCATCATCTGAGTTTGTCAGAGGTAAGCACTAACATTCCTAGGACACCTGGGAGTGTGATCGCTGGCTTTCTTGTCTTTTCCACTGACAGCTCAGAGAAGATGGTCATTGAGGGCAACTGACCAAGCCCTTTCCAGTCCATGAGCTATAAGAGCAGGCATTCCCGGAAGGAGGCATCTTATTTAAGGGATGAACAACCCTCCAGATGGATCTGCAACCCTGAAGCCTGACGATTCTTTAGAAACTATTTTTTCCAGCCAATGGATTATTCTACATTTTCGTTCCTTATGGTGTCATCGTGTGCCTAATATTTTGTTATACTTTTTTAATTTGTTACTTCTGTTGAACAGTGGACTGATGAAGAAGTACAGGTATCTTCTGTGGAGAACATGTCATGAGGCTACTGTACCCACTGTACCTGTTAGACAGCCAGGAAATGCCAGCGAAGAAACATTGGAATCAATGTCTTCTCTGCTGGCTGGCCTGATTGAAGTGTCAAAATATGGATTCAGAAATGTTTACCACTCACTTTCAGTACTCTGGCCTTAAGCAAAAACACAGGGCCAAAGTTTTATTTCTACATTTGTTGGCACTACCAGAGGCACTCACCTCTTTCATGTGCTGTAGGAACTTTAGAAGAATTGTGCCTGACACCCAAAATGGTCTTGCAAACAAAATCAATGACCAAAAAACATTCTAACTGTATACAACTTAAAAGCTTCTACACCCACTACCTCCAAGATACTTCTTGGGGAATTGTTTCAGTCCATATGGTGGGACTCGTCAAATTTGCACCAGCTAATTACAGATACTTCTTCATGGTGGTGGACTACTTTAGAAAGTGGCCCAAAATGTGCTTTTTGCTTTAGGGGACTGTCATTAGCATACTTACGTTTGCCTGTAGGTGATACAAGAATCCATGTGAACTTATTTCTGGTAATGGACTGCAGTTTGTGTTACATGTGTTCATTATGTACCTAAAATGCAGGGAAATAACATATTCTAAATCTTCTGTCTACTATCCTTATTCCAAAAGAAAAGTGGAAAGATTTAATAAAAAGTGCATTTGTTTGCTCCATATGAAACAAGTAGGGTGTCTCCATCTATGCTGCTTCAAGGGAGGAAGAAAATATAAAACACTAAATTTTCCTGGGCTTGATGTGTAGCAAAGAGTAAAGCAAAAACAATAGTATTTGAAAAATACATTAATGCTGACAGAATTGCAAAAAAAGCTAACACCTGGTGATTGGTACAGATATAATAAAAAGTCAAGTGTGGGAAAGAGAGTCAGTTCAGTTATCTTTTAAATGATAATAAGCAAGACGTGCAACGGTGCCTAAATTATATAAAGTTACATTCTTGTCTTTTATTGAAAGGACCCATATTGTATACACACTTGCTTTGAAATTTTTTGACCATTAAACTGGTAAAACTGTCACTTTTATTATGATATATTTAAACATATCTGTATGAGCATTTCATAATTGACATTACTGCTCAAGAGAAAACACAGTAAGTAGTGTGTGTATGAAATTGTACAGATTTACTGTTAGTAGGCCACACAACACTAGAGGCTATAAATGGACAATACATCTAGGAAAGAAAAAGGCTTAGAATGTGACGTAATGATCCAAAATATGAAGCTGTCATATGGGCACATATGGAAAGTGTTGCATGTTTGTCCCCTCCCTGATTTCCTTTTAACCAAAATCTAATATTATATAAAGCACACCTGAGTGAACAGACAATACTTTTTTTATTTCATTTATTGAATGAATATACCTATCCAACACCGCCAATGACGCCAGATCACAGATGAGACGGTTTACAGTAAAGAAGTGGACCTTCCGACAAAGTTAACAATAATAATAATAATAATACATTTTATTATATAGCACTTTTCCCATACTCAAGACACTTCAGAGAGTCTCAGAACAGCATTGTATATGTGGCATTGGATACAAAAACACTAAAAACAGGTAAATGCAGAATATGCAAAGAATTAAACAGAATAAAAAACAATAAAAGAGGGTAAAATGAGAAAATTCAATAGTAGAATAGAAGACTGAACAAATAACAGTCTTTGATATAACACACATACTTATTCTCCTGGGCATCTGGACAGAGAGATAAACTGAAAGAAGGGGCAGAATGTTAGGTTAAGTTAAATGAATTCCTGAACAAATGAGTTTTAAGTTGTTTTTTTATAGAATGATTTGAGTCATCTGAACTAATTAATTTTGTGAGGCCATTCTAAATTCTGTGTGCAATACAGGTGAAAGCCCTGTCACCCACAGAGTGCAGGTTAGCGTTGGGCATAACAAGATTGCCACAATTATTGGATCTTAGTGGATGAACAGAAGTAAAGTGACAGAGTTGTGGAGGACTAGGTCAAGGCTGAAAGAACTCCTGGTTAACAAAGGTCAGCATACTGTCCAAGATGGCTAAGCAAGAATTACATTGCACTTTTAAAAGGACTGATAGGAAAAGGGCCCCCCTCTTAAGGTGATTGAAGGAACACCATAATACCACAGTAACACCTCATGTCGTTGTTGAAAAAGTAGGGTTGCCCTTCACCCTGTATGTAATATCGACCCAACAGGTTCTATAGACTGGAGTTTTAGGGCCTAATCAAAACTCTGACTAACAGAAGGAAGCGTGCAAGAAAAGAGAGGCAGAAAGTGACATGGGGAATATTGAGAGGTGAATTCTGGGAAAAACGGCAACCAGTATAGGAAGGACTTGAGATGCAGTGTGTTTTGTTGCTTCCATTTTGTCCTCCTTAGTGTTATTCTGGGAGAGGAGTCAATACAATCATTCCTCTTTCTTTGTAAACTTTCTTTTTCAAAGATAAAATTGATTCAAATACAGTGGTCATTAATTATGAAAGGAGTTAAAGCCTTAACCACCTTTCCTGCACAAGTTACAGACAAAGTGTGACAAAATTTCCCAAAACTCTTATTTATTCCATATTCCTTCTACCAACCAGTAAGGCCAAATTAATTACTAACAGTCATTTTTAAAATTCTCTACCTCTACTCTAGCTCTACTTTGCCAGAAGCACATCAGACTTATCATTAAAACGATAAAAAGTTTACTTTTGTCACTTACAAACACCTGTTCCCTTCCATCTAATTTCCTGCATGCAGCCCTAACTGTACTTCTTTGTTCTTCACATGCTAGATGATTCCTCTAATACTGAGGACTTGAGCTCTAAGGTGCTGTTCTGTAGGAAAAGCAACTGATCTCCTGATTACTGATTAGAACGAAGAAACATAACAAGTAAATATTGCTGTTGTTACACGTTAAATGTATTTTTACATTTCTGGCTGAGGTCAGTGCTTTATTCTCATACCAATCATTTTGGTTTAGAGGCTTTTATTTGCTCACATTATTGATAAGTGTCCTTAGAATCACATCCAGCTGGCCGGTTGTTGCTGCAGAGATGCCCTCTGTCCCACACCCTGCACTGTTGCTATGCTGCCTTGTTTGATCACCCTTCCTTCTTCTGACCTCACTTGAGTATTTGTTTGTTCTTTGAGCTATTTATTCTCTGAGGTGTGGATGTTGCCTTGCTGTATTATTGGCCAGCACAGATTTTACACAGGGTTGTATCACTGCTATCTGCACCACACAGTAATGGTCCAACTCAAGAAGAGCCAGGAGTCAGGTCAGTATGAGTACAATTCTGAACTGGCTAAAGCCTTATCCTTCAAAAAAAGTTGCTATTGAGCATTGCATGAATAACAGCTTTGAGACTTCAGTGATTCTTAAAGGTTTCTCTGGGGACAGTAATTGAACTTGTGGTCATTGTGAAAAACTGCTGCGGACGTTTGTGTGTTCCAGAGCTGTGAGTGATTATTAAATTATTAATGAATTTAGAACAGAAAACTGTTTTTGCAGCAAATTCGAAGAAGGCATCACATTGCAAACAATTCTAACGTTATGTAATCTGCACTTAATACTGAGCACATTTTAGTTTCATTTTTATAAGTTTTTATTTCGATATTATTTTCACCTGTCATTATTTTCATTAGTTTCAGTTTAATTTTCTGAGATTTTGACCATTTCTTTTTTAATTTTTATTATTGGTGACTTACTTCCATTAGTATTTATTTTCAGGGAATCATTTTAGTTTATTTTTCATTGTAGCCTAAAAAGAAGCCATTTGATGAAGATTAAAAAATACATACTGGGGCTCCAAAATGCAAGGATTGTAAAACTATGTAAATATGTAGATATGCCCATAAGTAATGTGATGAGCGTATTCTGATCCAACTATCTATTCAGAGTTCACTTCCAGATGTTTTGTCAAATGTGTCTCAGAAACACTGTGGTAGTGTCCATCTGGTGAAGGAGCTGGCTGTTTACTTTCAAACTGCCAGTCATGAATTTCACAAATAGGCAAATAATTCACACAGGCACTACTGGGCTGGACCAGCACACATTCTGTCTCTCTGGTTTTGAGTTCAATCAACTCTTTGCTACCAGGAAAAGATAGAATAGCCCAAATTCACTGTTTGTTGTAATGGATGCAACACAAAATCATGTTTATTTTTTGATGCTATGCAATTTCTTCCCACTTTATTTTCTTGTGAAGTAAAGTGGTCTGTACACTTATTATAGACTGTTTGCTTTCTGAACCCTTGTAGCCTCTTTTCAGTGTTGCTTGCAACATTCCATTTATTCAGTTCTATTTTCTTATTGTTATTTTGTTCGGTCTAATACATGTTTTATATTTATATTTGATATTTATACAGTTTTAATTTGAAATAATTACATATTTAATTATTTTCAGTTGCCACTGCTATGTTAAGAAATTAGTGTCTGCTGTACTGTTCAATGCTGTACAATATTTTCATTGCATGTTTATTCATATTTTTATTATGTTTATTTTGCTAGCAAAACGTGTTCTTCATTGTAATATGTAATGTCAATAAATTAAGCTAAATAGAACATTCTTCTCATTCTATTTGCATATCGTCTTTATGATCATATAAGTACGTTTTGAGATTTTCTGAAAATATATACATGCAATCTGAAAAAACATAAATATCTCTTGAGATCTGAAAAGGTATTGAAATCTGTCTCATTATATGTTCTCCCTCTACCTGCAGTGCTTAAGGTTGAGATAAAATGTAAATGTAATTTGCAAGGTAAATATGGTCAATAATCATCGGTAAAATCAGTAATTTGTGAAATTGACTGAGGTGAACAGACAAAAGGTTTCTGGAGACATAAAGTCTATTGATCTGTACAGCCTGTCATTTTACCTTTTTGGTAGGTTTCTGGTTTTATTGTGGCATTATGACTGTAAAAGCAGTTTAAGTGTGTTTTAAATTATTGACTTCTCCCCCAAATCCAAGCACCTACATCAATTATGCACTTGGCCAAGTTGATGCCAGTGCCGTGTTCGCAGTGGACCCAGGCAGGACTATCTAGTTTTCCTTTTTCCCTAGGTCTGTTACCCATGTTTGAAAAAAAATGTTCATGTTGGCCAACTAATAATGTTATGCTCAATAGTTTATATAACCCTGCAGTGCATAGCCATGTCCTGAAGAAGGAGAGACAGTCAACAATAGTGTATCAGCAATGGGTTTATTTAAAAACAGGAACAACCCATTTTTGTTTACACCTATTTTAATTTTATTTCAGTTAGAGCATATGGCATTAATTTCAGTAAGATTTCCTGGATTTTATGTTTTATTTCAATTAACAAATTTAGTCAAATTTAGAACATTTTTAGTCATGTTGGTGATAAATTTTGCTTTGCAAAAAATTGCAAAAGAAATGGTATTTGGTGACCAGTGAAGTTCATGCTATTGACACTGGAAAGGAGGGTTTCAGTTCCTGTTTTTCTACATTAATTCAGTATGTTTCTACCTATTTCTTTAATTATTGGAGTCACTTCCTGTCATGTGTAGTGGTAAGGTCATCTGGTGTGTGTTGCGGTTATGCTGGGAGTACAATGCCCACTTTGCCAATTATGAAGGCACTCGTGACAATCACAGTCTTTGTCAATACTTAAAGCTCTACAGCACTTGGAGGGTGGATATTCTCAAACCTCATCTGCAAAATGTAAGAAACAAAAAGGATGGCTGCTGTGTAATGGCTTGGCTTTCCATGTAGCATGTTTTCTTGTGAAGAAAATGCAGTAATGTGCACAGTGGTGCATTTTGGCATTTTTCTGTGTGGAAAATATGCACATGTCACATACATTATTTGCAAAATGCCCTGCACTTCTCTGTTTTACTGGTGTGCTGTGCTTTCCATTTATTACACAACAATGCAAGTAGACATAGAAGTATGCACAAAGTGTTAGGGAGCAATACTTCTTATTATACATCCAAAAAAAAATAAAAACTCCTCAAAAAACTTTTTACTTGGCTTATATTCATAATTTTCTGCTTTCATTTCATAACTTCATGTAAACTAATTTTAGTGTCAATTTCATGACACTTTATGAGAAATTTAACTTGGCCATTTTGTTAATCACTAGTCATTTTTACAGTTTTTCAGTGTAGATAAAGACAGAAATGCACACAAAGTGATATGGAAAAATATTCCTTGTTATATATCCCAAAAAATTTTTACAACTCCACAAATAAAATTTTCTGTTGAGCCAATTTGGAATCGCCAGTTAAGCTAACATTCAACTTCTCAATGAATTTGGCAGGACAACCAAACTACCTAAAGGTGAACCCATGCAGACACCAGATGAATGTCTAAACTCAATTAAAATAACATGCATGCAGAATATTTAAAAACAGGAGTTTGGATTAATGAGTCTGAAGTGATAACAACTGTTCCACAATTGCAAGATTCTGTTATAGATAGCTCAAGTTAACTTATCTATCTTTGCATGCAACAGAGAATGAATACACTCCATGTACAGTATGTATGTATGTATTGTAAACAGTCTAACTCTCTTTTGGAGAATACGGTACCCTCTTATATTTTTACTCATCATAATGTATTAGCAATATTACATTTATCACATTTTACACTGATGTTGTAGTTCACATAAGTACAGTTCCAAATGGATGAACCAATCCTCAGTATTTTTTTTAACACTTAAACTCAAATTCTTAGTAAAACAACATCTTCTGACATTTTGGATTCTATTATTACTAGTCAACGATGTCTACACTCTTCCCTCTCTCATTCTTACACTTTAGGCCTGGCAGCAGCTCTTATAAAACCTGTGATCCCCCTTTTACAGCACCCCATCCTTCAGCAAGCCCTTATTACAGTATGTAAGTTTATTGTACTTAACCCAGATACGTTCTAGTGAAAATGCACTCTAAAGTCATAGAATACTCATATTCAGAACATTATGAACATTTGTAATTTATTTATAATTTAAATATTTGCAATGTTAAGATTCAAAATAGTTTGGCCGAAAAACTCTAGCAATGCAGAATTTCCACTGTAAGAAAAAAGAAGCCCAAAGCAAACAGCTTACAAGAAAGACTGTTCTTTGGGATTAGCTTTGTTTACAGTAGATTTTCTGGGCAACTCCCTTCTGGAAGAAATCATGGCTTCTTTGTGTTGTATAGAATGAGCAAAAATTCTTTGCACACAATATAAATTCAAATGAAAGTACAGTTACAATAAGTTTTGCAAGTCGCCCCTATTAGTATGCAGACCCGTTTGTGCTCAAGGTTGAAGAAGTTGTGCTATGTTTGATTATGAACTGATTTTGTCCAACTTTAACTTCTATTCAGGAACACTCCTTGCTAAGTCTTTGAGGTGTCTGAGTTAATTTTTAGATAGATAGATAGATAGATAGATAGATAGATAGATAGATAGATAGATAGATAGATAGATAGATAGATAGATAGATAGATAGATAGATAGATAGATAGATAGATAGATAGATACTTTATTAATCCCCAAGGGGAAATTCACACAATTTTAACATGTAAGATGTTGAAATAGGCTATGTAAGATTCTCAAAACTTTTTCATTAAGTTCTCTTTATCATTTTTGTATATTGACACATAGATTGAAATGCAAAATTCAGATTTGTAACATAAGGCTTTTTTATCATATTTTCTCACTTCCAGCACACTGCTGATACTGAAGCTTGTTACTTGAAGTCAGAAACTTTTCCTTAATCATGAATTTCAGCAAGTAGGGTAATAATGTTGCATTCAAATGCTATTGGACAGATTTTAAATGTGAGCTTCTGAGTTGAAAATTCAACATAAACGCCCTACGAACTTGAGGCTCTTAGTAGGACAATGAGGAGAAAACAAAAGTCTCTGAGTCATGATATAATGCTGACATTTCATTGAATAAAATGTAACCTGGTCAGCCAGAAATGGCATTTTTGTTGTCAAATTGTATTTAGAGCAAAGTGTTGCACACTTAATAATGTAACAGCACTGACTAGTGACATCAGCTTGGGGATGAACTGACATTTCATCATACATATGAGTAGCTTTAGTGCCAGCTTCAGGGTAGCATATAAAAACGGTAAATCTGCCAAAGTCACATATGAATTCCAACTAATGAGGCAACAGTAAGCAGCTATTTTAAGGATAGTTAGTTATCTAAAAGGGTGATGTGAAGAATAAGATTTAATTGAATTGGTACTGGCACTACATTGGCATCAAACGCAGGATGATGAAAAGACCTACATTCTGACTTTGCAAAGTACTGAGTGCTGTAGGGACCCAAAATAGACTTGCTAGGCTATTCTGAGGAGTTGCTAGAAAGTCAAACAGCTAAGATCTGGACCTTGAATAACATTTGCAGCATCAATTCAACAAAGAATAAGAGCCAAGAGACCATTACATCTGCAGCCCTACATAAAGAAATTCATCTGCCCACTTATGATGGACAGATCGCTCCACATTAACACCTCTGCTGCACCAAATGACAGCTTAACACTTAGCATTTCCTCAGCATCCCCTGTCAATGAAGCAAATCTAGAACCCTGCTGATGTGTCTTTGTAAAGAGTCACATGGCTGCAATGAAAAAGAAGACCACCTCATTATTTTAAAGAGTTTGTGCACCATTACAAGGAGCTGGAAGTGGTTACTGTGGACAGTGACTTCAAAGGGAGGAAAATTAAATTAATGCATCCCTAGTTGTATCGGGGGTAAGTCAATAACAGTATGAAATGGCATTCCATTACGCAAATGAGAAGCTTCAGAGCCATTTGCAGGGAGGCCTATAAAAACAGCTAATCTCACCAACATCTCTTCCAGCACCAATTCAAGCTTTTGCTAGATGGTCTCCCATCCAAATACTAGCCAGGCCAGAATCTGCTTAGCTTCAGGCAGATGACTTGTTCTGAAGTGCATGTGGTATGGGTGCTGGCCATAAAACCATAACCATATGCCAAAAACACAAATTAATTCCAGCTTGTGTCACAACAGTGAGCAGTCCCTTTAAGGACAGCAAGCTACCTAAAAGAGAGAGTAAAGAGCAAGACTATATTGGTACTCTCTGCTGGATTGAGATCTGTGCCTATATTTATAACATCTCAGAGTAGGGAAATGGTCCTGACTTGCTAAAAGTGCAATAAATGGATGGTAGAATTGTTGTTGGAAGGACAGCATCTTCTAGCAACTCATTGGTCCACCTGTGCATTCTGGAGAACCATTGGGAACCTGGTTAATCTCAAAAACCTAACTGGCTCAAAGTTGAAAGTGTGCTGCAAACTTGGTACTACTCTTAGGGGCAGGAGTAAATGCATTTTACCAGTTTTCCTAATTTAGGAAGTTATTCCTAACTTCACAAGGATTCAGGAGAGATCATAAGCTTTCATAACTCACTAGAAGTTTCCAAAAGATGACGTTTAGGCAGAGACCGGCAAGTACATTCCAGGAAAGGAATAATTTTTTGGAAATACTAGACAACAAAGAATTCATAAAAAGATATCAATTTGACAAATATTATACATTATGTGATTAATCCTTCTACGCAGAGAAGCCATGTGCTGTCAGCTGAAATTGAAATGTTGGTATAGTTACTTTCTTAGCTACAGGTAAAATGCTCCTTTGCAATAGTGACGATCCTTGTATATCACAGCCAAGTATTTCTCAAATTTTGCACCAAACTTTAAACACCCTTACAATGTGTGAGGTATACTGAGTTTCAGAAACTGTTATTTTATGAAGTTTTTCCTGTGGTCATAAGTTTATGTACTTCAAAGTATGGTTGTGGATCATTCATCCATCCATCCAGCCATTTTCTATACCCACTTTTTCCTGAGTAGGGTTGTAGGGAAGCTGAAGCCTATTCCAGCAAGCATTGGGTGCAAGGCAGAAACAATCCATAGAGCATTCATCATTGAATAAATGTACCCATTATTGGGCTTTATTCTTATTCAGTGTGTGTCTCCATCTTTCCATCTTATTGTTTATTTCAGTTTTATTCTTTATGTTATTGCAAAGTGGCACCAGAAATGCACAGCTTAGCTCAGTATCCTGCCTAATTTTCCATGTTTTCCAAATTCTTCTACTACTACTACTACTACTATTATTATTATTATTATTATTATTATTATTATTATTATTATTATTATTATTATTATTATTATTATCAACTTCGTGGTTCTAAGTTAGTATCAGAAAACTACAAAACACTATCATAAGTTCCAACTTGTGGTTTGGGGTGTTGTGAAGTTGTGACATCATTCATTCTCAAATGTAAACTCTCACTACTGGCTGCGAGTGTGTGTAGGATGCTTTTTTAAATATGTTCTACTCTGAGGTAGGACAAATTCTTATCTTAGAGTGAATTTTAGTGCAATTCTGAGACACTAGATTAATACAGGACACTAACTAACTCAGCCAATCCAGGACATTCATACATTTATTTTTTTAAATTTGTTAATACTCAGTCTTTAATGTGTGTGATTATATAAACCAAATGATGGTTCATCTATTAATTAATTGATCTCTTGTTGCCTGGATAGGCTTGGGTTCCCCGTACCAATACAATATCAGTAGCTGTATAGTTTATATATACAGTCAGGTCCATAAGTGGACAGTAACACAATTTTCAAAAATTAGTTCTCTTTACACCACCACAATTTATTTGTATAATATAAACTTAATAGGGGTTCCAGAGGTAAACAGATGTTTAATATTTACTTATTTATTTCTAAAGTTCCTTGGGGTAGTGTTAACTAGAGAAAGGTTCAAGATAAAAAAGAAAACTATAATACCAAAAGGAAAAGTATTAAATATAAAATAGAATGAAAGTAAAATATTGTTTTCATTAATATGAAAACTCAGTTATTTCAATTAAATTGTTGAGTTTGCACTCAAGATGAATTTTATTATATAATTATGAAATGTGATCCAAAGCCTTATCTTTTGTTGTGATTTGTCATCATTTACCAAGTTAATTTTAAAACTAACATTTTTCTTTTAGTATACTGTACATTCATTCTGCATTTATGTGTTATTTCCCATGAGAGTGGGGCGGAGTGGTGGCTCTGAGGCTAGGGATGTGCACTGGCAATTGGAAGGTTCCATCCATCCATCCATTTTCCAACCCGCTGAATCCAAACAGGGTCACGGGGGTCTGCTGGAGCCAATCCCAGCCAACACAGGGCACAAGGCAGGGAACCAATCCCGGGCAGGGTGCCAACCCACCGCAGGACACACACAAACACACCCACACACCAAGCACACACTAGGGCCAATTTAGAATCGCCAATCCACCTAACCTGCATGTTTTTGGATCGTGGGAGGAAACCGGAGCGCCCGGAGGAAACCCACGCAGACACGGGGAGAACATGCAAACTCCACGCAGGGAGGACCCGGGAATCGAACCCAGGTCCCCAGATCTCCCAACTGCGAGGCAGCAGCACTACCCACTGTGCCACCGTGCCGCCCAATTGGAAGGTTGTTGGTTCAAATTTTGTAAACGTCAAAAGTGACTCTACTTCGTGGGGCCATTGAGCAAGGCCCTTAACCTGCAATTGCTCCATCCTGGGTATGACGTTAAGCTGCATCCAGCCCTGCATGTAGGCCCTCCAACTTGCAGGGAAAAACCTGGGGGTTGGTGGCAGAAATGGCACTTCAGCCACCATAAAAAAACCTCACACTGGTTTCATTCCATCTGAACTAGTTTGGTGCCGAGGTGTCGCCCGTCGCATGGCTGCACTCGGGTCCTAATCTGGGATCCTGAGTTGGTTTGTCATGTGGTGGGTGCAGCAATGCTCTGTATCAGTGTGTGCTCCTAACCTGGCGACTTTCTACATTACTGTATTATGTGTCTTCAGTTTGGAGTTTCTAACCCGTTAGGTTATTTCTGCCTCTGTATTTTTGCTACAGTCTCGTGTTGGATGTTCTAGTCTTCCTAATCTGTAGTAGCTGGTTGACCAGGGATGTGTTATTCTGAATAGAATACCATTTAGCTTTCAGAGTTGCACATTTGTTGTTACACTCATTTACATTACTTTCTTAATTTTGTTTATATTTGTAGTCTTGGGTATTGATGGCGAAAGTCACCATATGGCATTGATTCTTTTCTAATTAGATTTTTAAGGATATTTCATATTTTTTTTCATATCTTTAACCACTACGTTCCTGACTAATTGTGTTCATATAAATTCTAGGATTTTAGGTTTTTACCAGATAATTGTTTTAAGTTGTTACTTACCTCAACATTCTGTTATAATTCAGCTAATGCTATTTTCTACAGCTTTATTGTTTGTGCTCATCTTTTCCTGCTTCAATATCATTTTTAAATTTTTAAAAGATTTTTATAAGGTTTTCTTATATTTGTTTGACATAAGACATTTGCTGAGCTTCATCTTTGTCTGTTTTTGAACAGGATTAGAGGTTATTTTTTCTGCTTTCTCTTTCTTTTTCCCATGTTGCTTCCTCTAACCGAGCTATAAATTTTACTTTATCTGCAAGAGATTCAAAGGGTTCACAAGAGCTTGTCTCCAATGCATTAGAATTATAGGTAATTTCTTATGTTTTCACATTTCACAACAAGATGTTCTGATATTTAATCCCTAGAAAATGCACCTCATGCCAAAAAGGTGTCTCCAGAATCTTTGTTTTGGGCCTGTAGATCAAGGCAAAGATTGCTCTAATGACCAGATGACATTTTCTGCTGATCAGTAGATCACTGCTTCTGTTTTTATTACCACTTAAATAATAAACAATGTGTGAAATTCTTGGCACTCTATTAATGAAACTTCCTTCTAAGAAATCAAAGATTTGTGACACCCTTTGACTTTCATGCTAATATCACCTGCCAAACAAACATTAACAATCCAATGCAATGAGTTCAGGCATTGAATAAATTCTAAATTTAATGTGTCTTCTGTAATGGCTTCTTTCGAACATTTAAGATATAATGCTTAGTTTCTGCTACTGAGCCTATGGCTGACTGGGAAAGCAAGTGCTAATGGTCAGCTTTCTCCAAAGACAAAGATGAGTTGGGGCCTCGACTGGGAAAACGCCATTTAATGATAGGTTAGATTTCAGAGACAATTTTAAGATCAGACACAATACCGGTGCAGTTGTCAGCATAAAATACTGTTGTAGTTCCCTCCATAAATGCATCAGACAGCAAAATGATGGTCCAAGGTTGTCACATAGCTTTGTGGGAAAAAGAGTCAGGTCAATGTGGAGAGCTTAGCCAGTGCTACTTGTGGGATGGGTCTTCCTCAATGCAGAAAATAAAGAAACATGCAACCTTCTGCGTCAATCACTAAAATACCTCAGACAATGGCACCTTGTCTCCATCATTCTAAGTAAAAGGAGCAGAATGGTCTCCTGTTAGACATTTCATTATAGAAACCATAAAACAAGAAAAGAAAAAAAGCAAAATAACAACAAGGGAATAAGACTGAAGTTGGTAGGCATTTCAAGGAGTTTGGACAGTCAAGCCTTCAACAATCAAATAGCAGAAGTTACTTTTACTTGTGAGATCCGAGTGCAGAAGCTGTGCTTCCTATCCACAATACTGTCCAAGTTCTGTTAAGTAGTTTCAAAGAAAAAGTAAACAAAGTGAGTCTTGTAGGAAAATTAAGATTTTAACTTGGATCCATCCAGGGATGCCAAATTAATGTAGGAAAATAAGAGAATTTTAATTCAGGCCCACCCAAGGGCACCAAATTAGTGAAGTGTATTTGAGGATTTTAACTCATATCCATCCAGGGATGCCACAATAATGTAGTGCGGATGGTATACACCTAGGAATGCCAAATTATTGTAGGAAAAAGTAAGGGATTTCAGTTTTACCCAACCAAGAACACCAAATAAATGTAGGAAAGTGTGTAAGGATGTTAGAAAAAGAATTAATTGATGTTTATCAATCAGTTAACTAATTATCAGCTTTGCCTTTGGAAATACCATTAATTAATTAAATAATTTGTTACGGCTTCCACTTTATTTTCCTTACCTTTCTCTATAGAAAGGCTTTCCAACTGTTAGACTTTTATTGATGTAATTGAACTACACTCATTTTAAGAAACAGAATAATACAATTTATTGACAACCTCAAGGACTATAAAAATATGATAACTGCATATATTGTATATCAACATAAAAGACAGGACACAAGACAGACTAGACAAACATATAACACAGAAGAGAATGGCTGTTTACTGGCTATGCAGAGTTCTAATTTATCTTGGTACACATAAACAGTTTTAAGTATGATGTCCAGTTCTGTGTGGAATTGTTGCCGGTGTTGCTCCAGATTCAAGTGGAGGACTCTTCTTGCCCTGGAGTTTTTGTAAAAGCAATATGGTTTTTGTTACCTAGTCCTTTGTCTGTGGTGTGCTTTGATGCTGGAAGGCAGCTTGCTGTTAGGCTCTTTGCTATGTCGTCTGCAACTTTGCTGGGAAGAGCTTTCTCTTCCTGTCAGAACAGTGTAGGCACTGAAGTTCCCTTTTTGAAGTATACTGTCTTTTAGTCTTCTCAGTCTGGATTCAGGCACTGGCACACAGCTTCGCTTGGCAGAGTGGATCTTAGTGCTAGTTCAGCTCCATGGTTCTATGGAGAGTAGCTTCCAGGCTGAACAAAGTTTGTGAGCTCTTTGCTTGGTAGAGAGTAGATGGCTTCTCATTGCACTCATTTTCTGCATTCCTGTTAAATCTGTTGTAATAAGAGGTCTTCTGTGCCACTATAGTACAGCAAAACAGACATTGCTCACTATGTCTTACACTCCAGTATAGTCTTTTGATAGTAGTTTTTTTTATTTAATGGGGAAATTCACAGTTTTTTTTTAACATGATGAATGTCTGTGATCGTTTTAGAGCCATTTCAATGAATTGAAAAAATTTTGAATACTTCAGATTTACATTAGATATAACTTTGGAGGTATGCAGCATAAATAATAGTTCTGTGTGTCAGGGGACCAAGAAAATGCATTACAGACATTGTTTTAAAAGCAAGAGCTTGGAACCAACTCGTGATGCTCATGATGCAACATTTTTACAGTAATACACTTTACAGTAATTGATTGTAATGCTCCAAAACAGTATTTTTGCTTCTGCAATTTTAAAAAACAATGTTTGTGAAGAAATTACTGAATGTTATAGCCCAGGGTTGCTAGTTTCAATTCCTTGTAGTGGATGTAGCCTTTCACAGTAATAATTCTCTAAATGAAATGTTATTTCTTTGTCTGAACTGAACTGTTCACATAAACTGACTAGACGCAAATATATTGAGTATGTACAATTTAGAAATGTAGACATTAATGACATTTTTTCATCAAAAATTCCATTTCCCATGAACACGCATAGGACGGACAATAAACTAATTAGTTGTTCATGTGCAGGTTGAACTAGTCTTTATTTACCAAATAATAATGCATGCTGGTGTCACAGGTGTCTGGTCACACTTATAGGTAATCTAACTTAGACACCATTAAAATATCCGACTACGCCACCCAGTTTGTTAAGAGACTGGGAACTCCTGAAATTTACCAATAATAGCACACAGGTTTCTTTAAATTGGGCGGTGAGTAAACACACAATGAAAGACACAACAGTAATTTCAGAAAAAAGCAACAGTAAGTTTTATTGTACAAGACAATATAAGGTACATTAAAAAGATAAACGAACATAACAGAACCTAAACATATCAGGAATTAATTTCCTTTTTTTAAAAGGAAAATACACAGTCCACACTCTAAAACAAGAATTGGAGGATACAACCTTTAGTGGTGCAGAGTCCAAGTTGCTCACTGTGTTATCCCAACACTTAATCGTTCAACTGTCCATGGATGCACTCTGTTCCCCGGACACTCGTTCCCCTACAGAAGTTGTGTCAAATTGTTGACTCCCTGTCAGCGTCTCTTTGTTGTTCCTTTTTCTTCCACTCTGGGCTCCTTGTGTTGCTGGGACCTAGGCACGCCTCATTTCTCGTCTGTCAGCTTTGCTGGGTCCTTTCATACAGATTCCCTCTCTCGCTGAACCCACATCCGGCGTCTCTTTGTGGAGCTGTCTCTTCCTCCCTGGAAGTGTTGCCGTCCTTGTGCCTCACGTCGTGCCAGCCAGGTACCCTTGTCTGCCTGCGAGCCCCTGTGCCCTGTCCGAGTGTCTTGGCAGCGTTTCCTGTGGACTCTCCCTCCTGCCTTCTGCTGGCCAGGAGTTTATATTTACTTCAGCCCCTGCTGTTGTCAGTCCTGGACAAACAGTTTAATCACACATCTAAACTGCCTGGGTTTAACAATTAATAAAAACACAAGTTAACAAAATGTATGGTTACCAAACATTAATAAGTTCAGATATGCTGATTAGGAACCAATATTTCCAAGCCAGGTAAATACAGGCATCTTCCAAGGCCAGACTTCAAAGCAGTGACTCCCTTGCAAGACAGCAAATACCATTAATAAGTACAGACATGCTGAGTAGAAACCAATATTTCCAAGCCAGGTAAATACAGACATTCTTTAAGGCCAAACTTCAAAGCAGTGACTCCCTTGCAGGACAGCAAATACCATTAATAAGTACAGATATGCTGATTAGAAACCAATATTTCCAAGCCAGGTAAATACAGACATCCTCCTTAATAAGTACAGATATGCTGATTAGAAACCAATGTTTCCAAGCCAGATAAATACAAACATTCTCTAAGGCCAGACTTCAAACTAGTGACTCCCTTGCAAGACAGCAAATACCATTAATAAGTACAGACAGCCTTTTAACTTCTCACCCCCCAGTCCGAACAGTGGGTGCCTAATGGAACCACCCAGTGCACAAAAAAAAATGTAAAAGTGTCCCCCTCTGACACTGGTGTAAATATGAGCCTTAAAAGGAGTAAAATAATTAATTTTAGTAAAAGTAGTGATACATATCTTGGTTAAGTTAACTTTACAATGACAATGCAATAATGTTTATACAATAATTATAAAGACATAGAAACTGAAATTGTAATCAGCGAGCTGGAGGGTAGAAACCATTCTCTTTTGAGTGCTGTTAAAAGTACACTATCAGGCAGACTTCATAAAGTAGCTTGTCAATAATACAATGACACTGTTTTGGAGATTCATCATGTATAAGAGTACAGCGGATTAAGTATATCAGTATAATATGCCATTAACTACATATTTCATATCTGATTATTTACTTTGTTTTATGGCCCAAAGCCCTAATCAGATATGGATATGTGTGGTAATTTGACTCCTACCCATCCAATTTTTTAAAGTATCCATAATCTTAAGGCAACATCAAAAATGAAATAAAAGTTACACTTCATAGCCATTTAAAGCACATTTATAGGAATATGCATTTAATTCAATCAAAGATTAATTGTACAAGTACTACTTCTTCATTCTGAAATTAAGCTGTGCAGTGCCTGTGAAAAGTGTTTATCCCTTGGAAGTTTTTACATTTTATCGTTATTACAATATTGAATCACATTGGATTTAATTTGACTTTTTTGACACTGGTCGAAAGTAAAAGTCGCCTTAAAGTCAAAATGAAAACTTATCTCTGAAAAATGATTCAAATTAATTACAAATATAAAATACAGAATAATTGATCATCACATAAGTTTCCCCAACCCCGTTAATATGACACTCCTACTCATGACTTGTGCAGCCAGTTAGGTTTAGAGGTCACCTAATTAGTAAAATGGAAATCACCTGTCTGTGGTTAGGGGATTTCTATTGATTGTATTGAGCCGTCCATCTGGTGACTCAGCATTGTGTCCTAATCTACACAATGAAGACAAAAGAACATTCTTAGCAAATTTGTGAAAAGTCCAGTCACAAATTTTCAATTGAATTGGGATCTGGTCTCAAATTTGGACTCCAGGGCATTAACATTGTTGTTTTTGCACCATTCCTGTGTTACTTTTGTTTTTATTTGGGGTCATTGTCTTGCTGGAAAATAAAAGTTCTCCTAAGGTGTACATTTCTTGTGGATTTCATCAGGTTTTCCTCCAGGTTTTCCCTGTATTTTGCTCCATTCATTTTGCCTACACCCTCACACACCTTCCAGGGGCTCTAGAGAATGGTGTGTTTTTGACATTGTGCAGTATTTGACTTATGCCAAACATGACATTTACTCTTATGTCCTAAAAGCTCAGCTTTGATTTTATCAGATCATAGAACCTTCTTCCATCTGACTACAGAGCTTTCATGGAAACGAGTCAAGATGTCATGTGCATTTTTTTAAAGTGGCTTTCTCTTTGCCACTCCTATAAACCTACAACTTGGTAAAGCACCTGGGCAACAGTTGTTGTATTCTCAGTCTATCCAATCTCAGCCACTGCAGCTTGCAGCACCTGCAGAGTTCTCATAAGGTTCTTAGTTGCCTCCCTCACTAGTCTTCTTCTTACAAGACCACTCAGTTTCTGTGAACTGTTTGCTCTAAGCAGAATTACAGTACTCTGCAAAAGTTTTAGGCAGGTGTGAAAAAATTCTGTAAACAAAGAATGCTTTCAGAAATATATATAATAATTGTTTATTGTTAACATTTAATAAATTGCAAAGTGAGCGAACAAAAGAAAAATCTAAATCAAATCAATATTTTGTGTTACTACCTTTTGCCTTCAAACCAGCATCAATTCTTATAGGTACACTTGCACAAAGTCAGGGATTTTGTAGGATTATAGTCAGGTGTATGATCAACCAATTATACCAAAGAGGTGCAAATGATCATCAATGTCACACGTAGGTTGAAACACAGTCATTAACTGAAACAGAAACAGCTGTATAGGAGGCTTAAAACTGGGTGAGGAACAGCCAAACTCTGCTACCAAGGTGAGGTTGTGGAAGACAGTTTCATGTCATGGCAAGATTGAGCACAGGAACAAGACACAAGGTAATTATACTGCATCAGCAAGGTCTCTCCCAGACAAAGATTTCAAAGCAGACTGGGGTTTAAAGATGTGCTGTTCAAGGTCTTTTGAAGAAGCACAAAGAAACGGGCAACGTTGAGGATCGTAGATGCAGTGGTCGGCCAAGGAAACTTAGTGCAGCAGATGAAAGACACATCAAGCTTATTACCCTTCGAAATAGGAAGATGTCCAGCAGTGCCATCAGCTCAGAACTGGCAGAAACCAGTGGGACCAATGTATACCCATCTACTGTCCGGAGAAGTCTAGCCAGAAGTGGTCTTCATGGAAGAGTTGCAGCCAAAAAGCCATACCTCCGACGTGGAAACAAGGCCAAGTGACTCAAGTATGCACGAAAACATAGGAACTGGGGTGCAGAAAAATGGCAGCAGGTGCTCTGGACTGATGAGTCAAAATTTGAAATATTTGGCTGTAGCAGAAGGCAGTTTGTTTGTCGAAGGGCTGGAGAGCGGTACAATAATGAGTGTCTGCAGGCAACAGTGAAGCATGGTGGAGGTTCCTTAAACGTTTGGGGCTGCATTTCTGCAAATGGAGTTGGAGATTTGGTCAGGATTAATGGTGTTCTCAATGCTGAGAAATACAGGCAGATACTTATCCATCATGCAATACCATCAGGGAGGCGTATGATTGGCCCCAAATTTATTCTGCAGCAGGACAACGACCTCAAACATACAGCCAAAGTCATTAAGAACTATCTTCAGCGTAAAGAAGAACAAGAAGTCCTGGAAGTGATGGTATGGCCCACACAGAGCCCTGATCTCAACATCATCGAGTGTGTCTGGGATTACATGAAGAGACAGAAGGAAGTGAGGAAGCCTACATCCACAAAAGATCTGTGGTTAGTTCTCCAAGATGTTTGGAACAACCTACCAGCCGAGTTCCTTCAAAAACTGTGTGCAAGTGCACCTAGAAGAATTGATGCTGTTTTGAAGGCAAAGGGTGGTCACACCAAATATTGATTTGATTTAGATTTCTCTTTTGTTCATTCACTGCATTTTGTTGATTGATTAAAATAAATGATTAACACTTCCATTTTTGAAAGCATTCTTTGTTTACAGCATTTTTTTTACACCTGCCTAAAACTTTTGCACAGTACTGTACAGCTATGCTAAACTTATTCCATTTCATAATGATTGATTTGACTGGATTCCAATCGATAATCAGTGACTGGATAATTTCTTGTATCCATTTCTTGGCTTGTGTTTTTCAATCACCTTTTCACAGAATTGCTTACAGTGTTCATTGTGTAGATTAGGCCACCATACTGACTTGCCACAAGCTGGACTGTCCAGATATGGTGGATTTAGAATACAAACAGTGGAAACTCCTTGACTACAGACAGACGATCTCCACTTAGCTAATTATGTGACTTAAACCAATTGGCTGCAGCAGTAGTGATATAGCATATATTAAAGGGGGTGAACACTTGTCTGATCAGTTATTCTACGTTTTAAATCACTTTGCAGAGATCTGTTTTCGCTTTGATATTAAGTAGTCTTTTTCATACAAATTAAATCCACCATGATTCAATGCTGTATAACAATAAAATGTGAAAACAATATTTTTATAGGCACTATATGTCCTCGTATTATAATGTTGCATTTCAAAACAGAGTTTATCTACCAATTAAAACTTAGAAGTGAAAAGTGTTACTGGAACATCAAGTCTAAACATGACAACAAAAGACAAGATGGCTTTCTGCTTCTTTAAGAAGTTGTGTCTGCTTGTTTTCTCAATAACAGCTTGTTTTGTCAGGGAAATTCATATGTGTGCCTGGAGAACACATATGTTTGATTTCCTGTGCTTTTACATCTTGTAGTTTCAACAAAAGAGCTGCAAATTCAAATATATTGAAATGTCTTCTTTTTTAACCTTTTTGCCCACCATAATTATGCTTTTGTAAGTACTAATTAGTTCAGTCAGTTTTTGATTTCCTGCAGCTAGGAGCTTCTAGCACATAACTGGTTGGGAATCCAAATTCCCATTAGTTTATTTTGTATAGAACACTATACAAATTCCATCCATCCATTATCCAACCCATTATATCCTAACTACAGGGTCACGGGGGTCTGCTGGAGCCAATCCCAGCCAACACAGGGTGCAAGGCAGGAAACAAACCCCGGGCAGGGTGCCATCCCACCACAGGGCACACACACACACACACCAAGCACACACTAGGGACAATTTAGGATCGCCAATCCACCTAACCTGCATGTCTTTGGACTGTGGGAGGAAACCAGAGCACCTGGAGGAAATCCACGCAGACACAGGGAGAACATGGAAACTCCATACAGGGAGGACCCGGGAAGCGAACCCAGGTGTCCTTACTGAGAGGCAGCAGTGCTACCGCTGCGCTACCGTGCCACCCACTGTACAAATTAACAAATATAATACAGTAATCATTCATCCATCCATTTCCCAACCCGCTGAATCCGAACACAGGGTCACGGGGGTCTGCTGGAGCCAATCCCAGCCAACACAGGGCACAAGGCAGGAAACAATCCTGGGCAGGGTGCCAACCCACCTCAGGACACACACAAACACACCCACACACCAAGCACACACTAGGGCCAATTTAGAATCGCCAATCCACCTAACCTGCATGTCTTTGGAATGTGGGAGGAAACCGGAGCGCCCGGAGGAAACCCACGCAGACACGGGGAGAACATGGAAACTCCATACAGGGAGGACCCAGGAAGTGAACCCAGGTGTCCTTACTGAGAGGCAGCAGTGCTACCGCTGCGCTACCGTGCCACCCACTGTACAAATTAACAAATATAATACAGTAATCATATAACTTAAAATGAAATTGAGCAGCAGTGTGGTTAAAGTGTGGATCTGCTGTTAGCTTATCATTTACCAAATGTTTATGGTCATTTTAAATTCACCCACAAACTGTAGCAAATTAAGTCACTGCAATAAAAACAATGAAACAATTTAGCAAAGTCTGTTTCAAAGTGATTGACATAAACAAAATAATCATTCTTTATTTTAGTTTTCATTATAAACACTTTTTCATTAACTGCAAAAAAGTAGTATAGATGTATACTGATATAAGGTACTCCTCATGAAGTAATGTGTTCAAAGTTGCATAAGGTTATAATCAAGTTCAAGTTTATTGTCATGTGTATATAGTGCACACAGCATAATGAAATTCTTACTTGCATGTCTCCTCAGAACAGTGACAGTAACACAGTAGCAAAAAAAAAGACATGCTAAAAAGTATACAGAATATAATGTATATACTGTACAGTATACACTGTAATTGGATATCTACACATGAATTACGTTACAGTGTTTGTTACTGTGACTAGCTGTTCAGTAACTTTATGACCTGTGGATAGAAAATGTCCCTGAATCTACTGGTGTGAGTGCCAATGGCCCTGTATCATTTTCCAGAAGGAAGGAGTGAAGGAACAGTGACAACGCAGGATAGATGAGGTCTTTAATTTTACTGTTTCCTGAACAGAAGACTTCTCAGTGCCAGCAATATTCTTTGCCACCTTCAACACCTTCTGCAGTGTTTTACGTTTTTGAGCCAAGCAGCTGTTGTACCAGGATGTGATCCAGTCAGTGAAGTTGAACTCCACTGTGCACCTGTTGATATTTTTCAGAACAAATAGAGGAATGTGAGCTGCCCTTAAATATCTGAGCAAGTATGGGTGCTGGTGAGCCATACTGATAGTAGACAAAATGTGTTGTGCCCATACAGTTCATCAGTGATGGTTTCTCAAAAAAAATTTAAGCTTCCTGCATTGTCCACAACACCCTATCTAATGGCAGTGTAGTCTACTTTCTCTTTCCTTTCATAGTAAGGACTGAATACAACGTTTATCACATGTTTTCATGGAGAACTGAGATAACAATGTTTCTGAGAGATTGGGAGACTATGGCGACCAATGCGGAACAACAGCAAACAATATCTAAAAACATCCAGGAAAAAAATCTAACATTTCTCATGTAACATAATTGTGCTTTTGAATTGAAGATCCGTGTCTGCCCTTTATTTACTTTTCAAGAGGCTTCTTTTAAATTCAAAAGGTTCTCTGTTTGTGAACAATTTTCATTTTCTGGAAGTATTCATTTATTTTTATTTTAGCAATAACTGCGTGTGTTTTGTCCATTGAGAACAGTTGTGAACATTTCACTGGATGATTTGACATGTGGATTATACAATGTGTGTAACGTGAGATTTTTTTTTTGAGGTTTTTGATATTGTTTGCTGTTGTCCAGTGTTGGTCACCATAGGCTTCCATTTTATCAGAAAATTTTTTATCCATTAAAACATGAGATACATTTTTTTCACGACTAACCTCATAGGGTAAGTAATGTATAAAAAATATAATATTACATATATTATAACTAATTATATAATTTTGGGTGGAGTATTACTTTAAGGCTGAGAATGTTTTCCAGGCTTCACTTTTACAGCAGGCAGGTTGCTGTATGACTTCTGAACTACCTATGTTTAGTTACACAAACTTGTTAAGTTTATGGTTTGCATGCCTGTCCTGAACTTTGACAGTTGTTTGGAGGCAAACCTCTTACTTAAACAATGGATCTGTACACCTGTCCCAGACACTTGATGTTGTAGCCTCTTCAGCAAAAAGAACAGTTTTAATTGCAAAGTGTTCCTAACACAAAGCTATTCTGATATTTATTAGATATTCCTGGCCAAATTTAAAGAAAAGAACAGTTCAAACTGACACACAAAATATATTAAAAAATGGATAAAGTCATGTAATTATGGTAAGTTGTTAAACAGATTTATCCATCCATTTTCATAACTTGCCATGTTAAATACAAGACAAGGGGATTGGAAACCCCTGGCAAGACTCAGTCTTTCATGAGAAACCAGTGCATTACAGGGCACTCTCAAGCCAACAGTTAGTTTCACAAGATGAATATGGAGATGCCAATTAACCTGTCACACATCAATGGAGTAGGAGAAGAAATCAGAGTACCCAATAAAAGCATACACACAGGCATAACAGAAATGTGGTTTCTGGAACTGTGAGGCAGCAGTCCTTATTAAATATTGTCAGATGTAAATTACAGTTAAATTTAGTGGCCTGCTATACTGTACAAAAACATTGTTAGGTGAGCTGGTGGTACATTGCACATCTTCTAGACAGAGGTGATGTCAAACTTGAGGACTACAATTGTTAATGTTGTTGCCTTAAGGATATCAGATTATATAACAAAAACTCACAGGGCTTTATGAAGACTTTCCAGCACATTTTCAAATATCCAAAGTATTACAGACTTGCCAATCCCAGCCAACACAGGGTGCAAGGCAGGAAACAAACCCCGGACAGTTTAAACCTCTGAGATAGCTTTTTGTAGCCTTCCCCTAAACCATGATACTGAACAATCTTTGTTTTCAGATATTTTGAGAGTTGCTTTGAGGATCCCATGCTGTCAGTCTTCAGAGGAGAGTCAAAGGGAAGCACAACTTGCAATTGACCACCTTAAATACCTTTTCTCATGACTGGACACACCTGTCTATGAAGTTCAAGGCTTAACAAGCTAATCCAACCAATTTGGTGTTGCAAGTAATCAGTATTGAGCAGTTACATGCATTCAAATCAGAAAAATTACAAGGGGACCCACATTTTTGCACAGCCAGTTCTCCACATTTGATTTAATTTCATACAACTAAATACTGCTTCACTAAAAATCTCTAATCTCTAATCTAAACATTCGGAAAACACCCCAGTACTCAGATATTCCTAGGAAATGAAAGACATACTACTGTTATTTTTTTTTTGTTGTTGAAAGTACAGTAAATTATTATGCAGGCTGAGAAGGGTTCCCAAACTTTTTCATATGACTGTAAGCCTCTTTTTGCCATATTCTAATAAGTGCTGGTCTGACACACACACAACATCAAACAGACATGCCTCTCTTACATTATATAAATGAAATCTGTAACTGATAATTGCTGGAAGATCATGTAGTAATTTTTTATATTTAAAATAAATCCACATATGCTACTGAACACTTGGGGTGCCTGTACCCAATGACCAAGGAAAGAGCACAGAGACAGAGAAAAAATCAAGAAATGGACGAACAAACGGAGAAACACAAAAGTAATAGATAAACAGAAGAATAATAGAAATAAATTGCTACATAGATTATCCCTATCTGCTAGCAATGGTTGCTTTCCTTTTTGCCTATGTTCCACAACCAGCCCAAACAAAACCCTCCTTAGTTCTCTCTCTGTCTCTCATCTGCCTTTATACACAATATGTGTCTGATTTCACTTTAGAAATGAGTACATTAGAGGGTCAGCTCAAGTTGGACAGTTGGGAGACAAAGTCAAAGAGGCGTGATTGCATTGGTTTGGACATATGCAGGGGAGAGATGCTGAGTATATTGGGAGAAGGATCCTAAGGATAGAGCTACCAGCCAAGAGAAAAAGAGGAAGGCCTAAGAGATGGTTTATGGTTGTGGTGTGAGAAGACATGCAGGTGGCAGGTGTAACAGAACAAGATGCAGGAAGATATGGAAAAAAAATTATCTGCATTGGCAACCCCTAACAGGAGCTGCTGAGCTGCCGAAAGAAGAAGAGGAAGAAGAAGAGGATTTAAAGGCTTATTGATTATACATAAAAGGCTTAATGATACATTCACTTTTGTCTTTACAGAATAACTATTGTTGTCATTGACTGAGTCATGTTCTCATTGTAATTGGTCTACCATCCCCTCAGACCTCCGTTTTCTCCAATTTTGAGGTTGAAATTCTGACAGCCATTCAACACAATGATATTTCTTTTTTAACAACTTCCTAGCTGAGTTGACTATATGCTTTAAGTGATTAAATGGTCAACATGTTCATCTGCATTCTAGCAGAGTATAGCAGGTTTTCTGCTAAAATACCCTCATTTTTGGAAGTTTTCATTGTTCCGTTGTTTCATTGTAGTCACCACCATACTTCACAGTAGATAGTGTGTAATTTGCATGGTTAGCTGGAATTGAGAGTAAAAACTCTACTTTGATCTCAACAGACATGGTAGGTTAAAAGTGCTTCCCTTCCTGGCCTGCAATGAGAAGTCAAGCAAATACCGTTTATTGGCTAACTGAACAGATTACAATATGCAAGCTTTCGAGTCAGCTAAGGCCCCTTCTTCAGGCAAGATGTAATACAGAAACTAGAATTCCCTATGTCTATATAGACACTAGGACAGAGACTGCATTTTAAATCCTTTAAGTGGGTCAACTCCAATGTAAAAAATAACAGACCTATCCAGCCTAAGATTCCGCAGGAGAGGAGAACAACGTATAGTCAATCCTGGCTTGAATTTTCTTTCTTGTAAGTAATGGCTTCAGCATTACAATGCTAACCTGTAACTAGGAATGGTGGCAAAATGGCAAAAATATGTGCAATATGCAGGCAGTGGTCAGTTACTGCCATATATTCCTGAAACTCCATTAAGGTGGTCATTACCATTTTGAAAACTTTTTTTTTTGGTAATGTCCTGGTGGTAACATATTTAATACATTTGTCAATGGTGGTGTTCACTGGGTTCAGTTATATGTGGAATTTTTGAATATCCCTTGAACCTTTCAAAAATAGGAAGCAGTAAATATTTTGCTAGCGCCATGCAGACAATGGTTGTCACTACACTATGCAGCTGAGAACCTTCAGAAAGCCCCAGCTTATGTTGATTTTATTTAATACTACTCAGAACCACTTCAACTGATGTCAAGTGAAGGCAAAGTAAATTTGTACATGATGTCATATGTGATCTCGAAGGTATGTGCAACTTCAATTCTATCCTTCCACCACCACAGATCCAAGACAAACACAGATAGCTCAGCATATTGCATAACCCTACCATCAATCCATTTCCCATTTATCTCCATCTGTATATTTTAATAATAATTCTTTACATTTATATTAATGAACTTGCAAGTGGGAGCTTATCAAAACAAAATCAGATGCAAGGCAGGAACCAACTCACATTTCTTACACTATACTGTACACATGCACTGACCCGCACAGACACACTAAACATACTGTATATACTGCATATATTAAGGCAATGTTGATTAGTATAAGCCATTCAGTCCAAAACATTTACGATGCCTATTCACCTGAAATCTCAGGTCAAGTCAAGTCAAGTACTAGTCTCCACCACATTGCTTGGTAATGTATTCAGTGTTTTTATGGTTCACTGAGTGAAGACAAATTTTCTAACATTTTTGTGAAATCTTCCCTAAACCAAATTTTCAACTATGTTGAAATATGTTACTTCATGTTAAAGTAACACCAGTGGTCATCTGTACTAATTTCCTTTATCACTGAAAAAAGTATAACCTCCATTCAACTTAAAATAATTAAGGTAATGATTCACACTTAATATTTTCAATCTGAACCAATGTAATTTTTTTATCTTATTGAACCCACAATTTTTAATCATTTGGAGTGATTGGGTGCAATTCACTTGTTTTATACTGAAGCAAATCTATTTTTTAAGTTGTTACAATTTAAAATGTTTTATTGGTCATAACCTGTTTTTATGCTATTAGAAATATTATGAACATGACACATTCCAATGCTGTACTTTTTACATTTATTTAAAAATATAGTACAAATACACAAGCATTTTGCAGTATAAATCTTAAATATACAACAAAAAATTATTAAACGTTTCTACAGCTTTCTTGAAAGTATGTTTTATTACCAGTTCTTATTCAAAATTAACAGTTGAGAAACAGGGTTACTTATCAGAAATTCTCTGTTATAAAAGTCTGCTGCTGAAAATGACCATACCTGTATAGCCAGGTCCACTCCACTCGGGAAAGTGTTCTTCTTTTTTGGTAGTTGGAAAGCCAGCACGCTGGAAAGTTCTACTAGAAGAATATAAAAATGACCCCTCCCACACAGCACACGAACAACCTAAAATATTAGGTTAACTAAAATAGGATTTTTATATTTATTTCCTCCACCATAACTTACTTTGATTCAAAACATTTTTTTTATTTTGATTGAGATCTGAAACCAAATATTTCAAGCTGCAACACTAAATGACTAATATTAAGTTGCTTGAAAGAGAAAATTTATGTTGAATGAACAACATCAATGTTTAAAAGCTTAATTCATGACAACTCTTAATCTCTATTTGCTTAAACTGAAAAGGTTTAACTTCTTTAGCCTTTCCTCATAGCACATATCAAATAATCCTGGAGTCATCCTAGTTCCTCTTCTCTAGACTCTCTGCATCACTGCTATGTCTGTTTTGTAATATGGAGACCAAAACTGTACACAGTACTCCAGGTGAGGTCTCAGTAGTGTGTTATATAGCTTAATCATGACCTCCCTTGACTTGTATTTGTTCTATATAAATGTTGTTGTTGAACTACACGTGTCATGATACATAATCTAAAATTCTGTTAGCCATTTTGATCGCAACTGTGTACTTTTCTGATGTAGAGAATGAAAAGTCCAAAATTACTTTGAGACCCTTCTCATAAAACTTACTTTCAAGTTTCAAACCTCCCATTATTTATACATCTTTTTGTTTTGTAATACTAAGGGTTATTTGTTTTTCACACAAATATTTGCTCACCCCTGGGCCTTGTAGCTTCATCTTGGTCTCAATCAAGAGCTTATAGCATGACATGCCTAGCATAACCTTTGAAGTAGTTGTATGGGGTACATTGACAACAAAATTCAGCTTCAGGTCCTTCTCAGGGCAAACAGAGAAACAGCGGCACACTGTTGCAGATAGAAAACCAACGACCATGTACATATTTGGTCACCATAATCGGTCCAGCATACTTGGCAGACTTTTCCCTAGCCCTCAATAACACTTAAAAAAAACATTGCACCACTATAAAAAAACCATTGCACCAACATAATCTACTCAAAACACTCAAAACTAGTTCAGTTCCTCCTTCCCCACTGACTTCAATGCATTTCATACAGTCTGGCAAACTTTACAGACATTTTGCAAAGCAAACTTGGCAGGGTTCTGTCAGCACTATTGTCTAGTTTAACCTCTCGCTGTTAATAGAGCATCTCTTGGTCTGGAAATTCTATGTAAAAATGGTTAACTGAAGAAAGGCTGTAGAAAACCCACTTTCCCTTGCAGTTCATTGTGAGTGCACTAGGTGGCTGGTGAGCTCTCCTGTGTTTATTAATATTTGTGATTTTTATGACCATTCTTTTTCTTGTGTGTTGGGACTTTGTCTGCATTTGAAATTGTCAATTTTGAATCCATTACCTTCTGTACCTTTGTGCTACATGTAGCTTATTTTTTTAAACAGAGCCTTTTGAAAAACAAATCTTATATTTATTAACAGTGGAAAAACATTTATTTGTTATTTATATAAACGCCATATACCTATTTACCTATTACCTATATTTATCTACTTATCTTCCTAAAGTGTAAAGTCACAAGTAGACTGCAGAGCTTCCTGTGTTTGCCCTTCTTTTGACTAACCAGGGTTATTGTTTTTCTCCCCTCTAGTGGGCAATTTGGCCATTTTTGGAACTCTTTGTGCTTGGGAACTCTTTAGATCATGACACCTTCAACCAAAGTACACAATGGCATGTAAACGAGAAGCAGTAAAGACAGTTTTAGAACAAGGTGAAACCAAACCATTAGTTGAATCAAGTGATAGTAATGACAATGCGAATTTTTCATCAGACATTAACTGGACAGTGCAAATGATGCCTACGTCACTGTATAACCGAACCATCATGATATACCTGGTGAATTCAGTTACATTAAGCTTCAAAAAGGCATAATACTGGTGATATTATAAGAATAATAATATTATAAGAAAGGTCAGCAAAGAAACACTCTTCCACTTTCCTGATTGCGACATCTGACTGTGCATTGATGACTGCTTCAAAACACTTAACTTGTAGAATGTGTACTATATCTGTATTTGGACACTAGACATACCTTTGCTACTGTATTTATATTAGCAGTTTGGTTTTAACTATTTCTGTTACACATAATAACATTTTTTTCTTGTGAAAAAAATTCAAAATGTTTGGCTAATTTTTGTGGGAGTAAACAAAATATTAAGAAGGTTAAGAAATCCTCAACCAAACTACTCATATGCCTCCCCTGTACATTGGTGCCCCTTCAGTTGAAATGTAGCCTTTCACTACAGAAGAGATCCTATCTGTTTCAAACGGAGTGCCACTCTATCCTACACAAAGATTGAGCCACTCATTAAACCTTCCAGTCTTTCCAGTCTTTTCTGGATTTGTGTGTGGCACAAGTAGAACTTCAGAGAAGACCACCTTGTCAGTTCTGTGCCTCAGCTTGGCACCTAACTATTTAAATCTGGATTGCAGAACTGATAGTCTGCCCTTACATATGACAATGTTTCAACATGGACAATCACTACTCAAACCACCCCCACTCTAGTCAAGAGGCTATTTGTCCAAGGAGGTCAACACACCATTCTGCAGCAAACCTGAGTCTCAGTCTCTCTAATGATTGAGTGGCCTGTTCAGGCTCCTCACCCATGTCTCTCAAGGTTTTCAGAGTCACTGTCCAGCTCTGCATGGTCCAGAAAACAGCTGGATATTTCCAACAATATCTTTGTATAGGTTGGCAAATCCATGAATCAATAAATAAGACAATCTTTCTAGTCATGAGTGAGATGTAATTTCTTTAGTAAATTTTGGTCCACAAATTATTAGATTAAGAATTTTTAATAAAAACAAAAGTAGCTCAAAATAAGCTGTTATGAGGAAATATGAATCACTCAAAAGAGAACATATCAGCATAGAAGAAAATCAAATAAGACTGAATTAATCTCATGCAATATAAAAAGGCTCTCAGCTTCTATGTACAGTATATTCAAGTCTTTATTGTATTGTACAATATTGCAAATTGGAGTACTGCTGAAGCTGTAAAAGTGAAGTGTTATAGATTTTCGTAATCTTTGTTTTCATTGTTTATCATCTTTGGTGGAAATTCATTTCAATGTAACTTTGCATGTTTACAAATCTTATTTAGTAACTGAGAAATGCAATGCAATGCAAAACACTCATACATACAGTATGTACAATATGTGAGGCCATACGTTTCACTGAGCCGCCAAGTTCTGTAGGGTGAACAGGAGTAAAATCTTTCACAGCTTTATACTGCAGGAAAGGATATTCTAATTTTTAAATCATTGTTTCATGCAGTTTCAGTTTCTGTATATTGTATTACTAGTTTTAATAAAGATCCTCATATCAGCAATGTGAATATATTGCAGATTGGAAGCAGAATAATTTGAACAGTCTAAGGGCTCGTTTATACTTCATGCTCAGAACGTGTACGCGCAGAGTTCATTTGATGCGTCCTCTGAGCAGGTCCTCAGAAATTGACGCGACGAGTGCGCGTGTTGCAGTCCCAGCAAAAAGTCAGGGGGTACAGTGTGCTAAAAGTTGGTATGTGGAGAGTCAGAGTCTCTGGTTACTATCTACCAGTAGCGGGCTGTCAGGGTATGTTAGGTAGAGAGGATCAGCAGCTTTTAATTTCACTATTACTGTGGTGAGTTTAAGAAAACTCACCAGTGCTTTTACTTCCACTTTCATCGCAGTAAACCATGTGCTGGCGCTACTGGGGAGTGAAAACTTCAGCTCCCAGCAGTCCCATATATCTCCGCCTGCGCTCAGCAACCTCTCTAAGTGCACAATGATATCCATCCTCATTAGATGACACATATCCTGGTACAATACTTTGGCTCAGGACAGAAAAGCAGTATAGGGTTGTGAATTCAGCACAGAATATTAGTAGCAAGGAGCCGCCTTCTGTTCAGGGCATATAACTGTATAACATGACCTGTCTTAGAAAAACCAAAAATGTTATTAAAGACCTAAAGAATCCTGTACAGATGTTTTTGTCTGTCTTATAGTCTGTCAAACAGTACCATTAGCAATTGCACCAGTAGTTTTAGAAAAAATGTATATGTATAAGTCATGAGGCTGCTCGATATCTGCTTATCCAAATTCCCATCAGTTTATTTTGTATAGAACACTATACAAATTCCATCCATCCATTATCCAACCCGTTATATCCTAACTACAGAGTTACGGGGGTCTGCTGGAGCCAATCCCAGTCAACACAGGGTGCAAGGCAGGAAACAAACCCCAGGCAGGGCACCAGCCCACCACAGGGCACACACACACACACCCACACACCAAGCAAACACTAGGGACAATTTAGAATCGCCAATGCACCTAACCTGCATGTCTTTGGACTATGGAAGGAAACCGGAGTACCCGGAGGAAACCCACACAGACACGGGGAGAACATGCAAACTCCACGTTGGGAGGACCCGGGAAGTGAACCTAGGTCTCCTAACTGTGAGGCAGCAGTGCTACCCACTGCACTTACCAAATATGTGTTACTTAAATATTCTGTCTGATATTATATTTCATGTATGGTGTTATACTGACTGCTAAAATTGTGTTCCTCATCTATTTTAGGTATTGCCCTACTGCCACTAGACTATGGGAGACTTGCAAGGAAGAATTTTATTATACTTTGTAATTCCCTTGTAAAAATAAATTTCAATGTGAACTTATGATTAAACTGATCTTTATAGACTTACTAAGATTCCAACATATGGAATTATTATAATTTTAAAAAATAAATATTAACCATCCCAAAACTATTTTAAACTTCAGACTTTCGAATGTGTATTTGTTCAAAAATATTAAGATCTTCAGCTTAACAAAAAAAAGTGTTCCTTTGGGTCCTCTGCATTACCATTGTGAAAGATATGAAACACTCACATCAGATAATTAGAAGCAATCTTCTCAGTTAAGAGAAATATGTGTAAATGAAGTTAGAATTTGTGAATCAGTGTTGATTACGAGAGTGTGGTGTTTGCCAGGTTGGGATGGCTGCTACTTTCTAGTGGTCGGTCAAAAGTTCACTGCTCTTGCAAAATATGGAAGAGTGTGAGGCTCACTATTAAGCACCAAACAGCTACAGTTACTCAAGGACAAAATGAATAAAGTGATTATGATTTGGAATTTTCTATTTGAATATTAAGGAAGCTATACCTGCCTTACTGCATAAAGCAATATGTCAATGGGAGTTTTTGCCTGCTCCTCTGTGCCTCATCTCAAAACAGCATTCTTATTTGGATAAAAAATAAACTGCAAGTTCTGCCTAGCCATGAAACCATTTAAGGCTGGAGCATAAATCTGTCAAATAAAGAAAAATAACACATATATTGGGAGTCCTCTGCTGCTACAGATGGCCCAATAATGTGTGTTCTGTATTAGTTATTAGTCTTTGGAGCTTGTAGAACTAGTAGTCTTTTGTTGTAGTGCACACCTTGAAAGGTTCAGAGTTGCTTATGCACACAATTTCCTAACTTAATGATCATTTTATAATTTGAATGTGTTACTCTACTCTACTCTCAAACATGTAGATTTCTAGTTAAAATGTCAATGTACATGATGCAATGAAACCATATAGAGTCAAGAGAGATGTTTAATCTGCATGACCGTGAGTCCCAAGGCTAACAATAGGAAAAGCAAATGATTCCTGCAATCGTCTGCACTCATGGCAAATTTCCAAGGTGAAGAAGGCTGATCATGAGCATGCTGGGCTGCAGGTAAATGTGGAAGAACTCAATTAGCCCCCAACACTATAAAAGAATGAAAAGTTTTATAAGGAACACAGACAACTAAAAAGAAAATGAGACATAATCAGAAAAGAAACAGTACCAGTAAACTACCTGAGTAAATAAACTGGAAAGAGTAATAAGTTTTCATTCATTCAAAAAGACAGACCAAAAAATTTCTTAAACTAAATGAGGAGAATCTGACAAAATCTCTACACAAAAGTAAACAGTCCAAAAAAAAAAGTTAAAGGTTAAAATTGTAGCAGAGCTAATTAAAGGACTCCAAATCCCAGATGCAACAGGGATCACTAGGCCAGCAGACATGTTTTTCATGGAAGGGCTGCTTGGAGGATGACAAGAAAAGCACTAGATTTAAACTGCTGCAGTTTATTTGATTGCTGGTTCACGGATACAATTACATCCCAAGGATTATAAGTGTTGCCGTGATTTGTGTGACTTCAGTGTGTGTGGGATCATCGCTGAACAACGATTGCTCCTTTTATCACAGGATTTCAATAGACAGACCCTACATGGTAGGACAAAAGACACATCTATTGAGAAAGGCTGTTCACTTGGGCATTTACTCATCACCATCATCTACATCTGGTAGTTGGACTGTGTTATTGTTGGTGTTCGTTTTTGTTTGTTTATGGTCATTGGTGTTGTCACTGTCGGGAATTATTCAGGCGGTTGATTTTGCATTCAGGTTATATGTATACAGTAATCCCTCCTCCATCGCGGGGGTTGCGTTCCAGAGCCACCCGCGAAATAAGAAAATCCGCGAAGTAGAAACCATATGTTTATATGGTTATTTTTATATTGTCATGCTTGGGTCACAGATTTGCGCAGAAACACAGGAGGTTGTAGAGAGACAGGAACGTTATTCAAACACTGCAAACAAACATTTGTCTCTTTTTCAAAAGTTTAAACTGTGCTCCATGACAAGACAGAGATGACAGTTCTGTCTCACAATTAAAAGAATGCAAACATATCTTCCTCTTCAAAGGAGTGTATGCGAAGCACCGCGGCACAAAGCTGTTGAAGGCGGCAGCTCACACCCCCTCCGTCAGGAGCAGGGAGAGAGAGAGAGAGAGAGAGAGAGAGAGACAGAGTTTGTTTTTCAGTCAAAAATCAATATGTGCCCTTCGAGCTTTTAAGTATGCGAAGCACTGTGCAGCATGTCGTTTCAGGAAGCAGCTGCACAAAAGATAGCAACGTGAAGATAATTTTTCAGCATTTTTAGACGAGCGTCCGTATCGTCTAGGTGTGCGAACAGCCCCCCTGCTCAATCCCCATACGTCAGGGTCAGAGAAAGTCAGCGCAAGAGAGAGAGAAGAGTAAGCAATCTAGCTTCTCAGCCATCTGCCAATAGCGTCCCTTGTATGAAATCAACTGGGCAACTGAGGAAGCATGTACCAGAAATTAAAAGACCCATTGTCCGCAGAAATCCGCGAACCAGCAAAAAATACGCGATATATATTTAAATATGCTTACATATAAAATCTGCAATGGAGTGAAGCCGCGAAAGGCGAAGCGCGATATAGCGAGGGATCACTGTATTTGTTTTGGTTATAGTTTATTTACTACAAACTTTTGGAATTTTATATAATGGGTTTGGTTTATCTCTGTGGGTAGGTGTGTGCCAAGGCAAGCTGGGTGTGTTCTTGGCTTCCATTAAATATAATAAATAAAACAATGTAAATATTGTCAATCTGACTACCCTAAGTACGCTACAAAAGCGGAAATTATTAAAAAAAAAAAAAAAAAAAAAAAAAAAAAGGAGAAGAAACACCACAAACTAGGACACACATAGAAAGAGGTAATGACCAAAAACTACAATTTGGAAAGGAATTTGTTTAAATATACCACTAAATAAACAGCCTATATAAGGCAAGGATGTCCATTAGTCATGATGGTCTCAGCTCTTTATGTTCTCATTGTGTGTTTCCAGAGCTAAATCTAAGTTGTCTGTAACTTAAGTCCATGAGACTGAGACATAGTTTGTCACGTTAACCATGAAATTTCACTAAATACTTTTTGCATGGTATTTCCAATTTTCACATTTTACTACCATGCCACTTTCAGTGTTGTCCAATGGTGATTAAATATAAGCAGAAAGACAACTTAAACACAGGCTTGGATGTGATCATAAATTGGCTGAAGTTTATACACAATAAAAAACAAAAGAGTCAGGCAAAAATGCATTCTGAAAAGTAAAGGATTGTATCAGTGAGGGAAGATGTTTAAGAAATAAAACAGAAAAAGCAAATATAAATGTAATGCTGGTGGAAATAAGTGCAGCCCAGGCGCATTCAATAATGACCATGAAAATGATGCAGTGCATCTATACCTACAATAAGTAAACACTGAAGGCAAATACACTTCAGAGTTCATGTTTACAAAAAAGGACTTAACAACTAATAATTAAGCTAGATTCTTTTCAACTGATTAACTCACAGTGATTCAAAATCAGTGCTGATAGATAAATAATAATGTTAAGCACATTAGGTTGAACTGAGCCATTATGTTAAAGCAGTGCTTATTGAATTTTTTGGAACAGTTGACCTTTTTGAAAATGTTAAAGATTTAATGGATGGATGAATGGATGAATCACATATAGTCAACAATCTCATTTTGATGTAAATTCTGCATTACAGTTGTCACATTTATTTTATTTATTGATGTGAAATACTAACATTTAAATCCAAAGTTCCTTAATTTATATTTTAAAGACAATATATTTCAGCTAGTGATCCACAAAATCCCTTAACCTAAGATGGAGGAAAGCCAATCAGTCAAGTAATACTAATACAGCAGAAGAGTTTGACTTTACCGGTGGTAAGCTCTACAGGTGAACATCAAAGTGAATTCAAAAAAGAGCCACCAGCAGTGACAGATACAGACAATGCAAATTTCAAGTAGCATTGAGTGAGAGAGAGGGAGAAAGGGAAAGAGAGGAGGAGGGAGGAGATGGCTACAAACAACCAGGAGCAGACCAAGAAGCAGTTTAATAAAGGCAAAAATTGTTATTGTCATCAAGAAAGTTGGAAGGACTGGTTGTTTTGAAGTCATTCACTGTGGCCCTAGAAACAAAGACACTTATTTAGTAATTTGAACAGGACAAATCTCATTATTGCGAATACCAAACTAACAAAATTTTCACAATAGTGAATACTCTTTGTTAGCCTAAAAAAAACTTCATGCAACATTATGTTAAACAAATTTCCCTTTACTGAAATTTTAGTATAATAAGTTTTTTCTACCAAAAATGGCCACTGAAGATAATAATGTGATACAAAAAATACTTATTGCCAAACCTACACTTTTCAACAAGCCTTGAGAAACCTGCAACAGGCTGTCTTTTTCTTATTCGACCAAAAGAAAGTGACAGTCTCTTGTGAACTTTCTGGTCTCAGGCAATCTCGGCAAGAGTGTAGACATAACATCATACACACTGCTGAATTCTGAGTCAGTGCTCCATATAGCATCCGCGTAGGTAGTTGTGTTGTGTGTGGATACTGTACTGTTACAGTTTCATATCGGTTTCCAAAGTTTTTTTTGAAATGAACAAAAAAAGTGAGAAATGGCATCAATTTACATTGAAAGTATAATTAACAATCCTGGAAACAGTTGATTCCAAAAGGAAGGAAAACAGCATGGCGAAAGCATTCAGAATCACACCTTCATTTCCATTTAACGTCTCATTTTCACTCTTATTTTCATACCTGTATTTCTATTAAAAAAGTTATATCTAGCTTCTCGTTTCATTCTGAGTTCATACCTGCATTTCTATTTTTAAAAAGTTAAATCTGACGTCTTGTTTTCATTCTGCATTCATACCTGTATTTCTATTAAAAAAGTTACATTTAATGTCTGGTTTTCATTTTGTATTTTCATATCTGTATTTCTATACAGTGATTCCCCGCCTATCATGGAAGTTACGTTCCAGACCCATCAGCGATAGGTGAAAATCCGCGATATAGAAAGACCATATAAATAAACATTTTTTTTTATAGTTTAAGCCTTAAAATACCCCTCCCACGTTCTTTAAACACATGTAAACTTATTAAAACACACTTTGTAAACACATATGATATGTGGATGTCGGGCTAAGGATATGAGTAACATCTCTCTATTATAAAAAAAAAGATGAGTTGAGGCGTGACCTTCTCAGAAGACAATTTGACATCCTGCTAGAGACATTTTAACATCACGCAAGACAAGGCAGTGAGACAGAAGGACAGCTGCTGTACAGGCTATTAAATGATCGACGCGCAGAGCGACAAGCAGAACAGGCATCTTGGTCTTGGCAGAAGCAGCACAAAGCCAGTAGCTGATCCGTCCACTTCTGCTTAGCATGAGTTCAGCTTCCCCCCTTCACAACGCGAGTGGGAGAGACGTGAAGTTGCAGGAGCTTGGCGCGCATCTGGGGGGGTTGAGCAAAGCGATCGAGACCAGATCATCTCAGAGTGACACTTTGACGTCACGCAAAACTAGACATTACAACCTTAGGAAGCAAAACCTGTGAGACTACTTACAAACAATTTAAAACAAGTTCACTAACATCTAACCTAGCAGTTGTTGGAATGCTTTTGGCAGACAAACTTCAGGTTCTCCCAGCTCTTAAAACAACGACAAGCAGAACACGCAGCTTGCCAGCAGCAGCTGCAGCAAGCCAGCAGATGATCCGAGCACTCCTTAGCGTGCGTTCAGCCCTCACATCCCCCCCCCCCCCCCCTTCAGAACGCTTGTGGCAGAGACGCTTGTGGCAAAAGGACAGCTGCTGTACAGGCTTTTATGTGATTGATGCAAAGCATGACAAGCACAACACACAGCTGGCCAGCAGCGGCAGCAAGACACCAGCTGAACCGATCGCATCTCTTTAGCGTGCATTCAGACCCCCCCTTCACAATGTGAGCAGTGTTATAAGTCCATGAGAAAGAGATTTAACCACGCCCGGGGCAGGAAATAAAGGACAAATATTGTTTTTACACAAGTTTTAAAGAAAAAATGAAAATAATGCATATAAAATAACAATCTCTTTAAATTGTTTATCCGGCAAACCAAACCCGGGGGTGGGTGAGCAAAGCAAGCAGGGGATGGAACCCCCTAGTAATATGTATGTAGCAGGGGTGTGATAGCTGAACTGCGATATAGGATCACTGTATAAAAAAAGTAAATCTAATGTCTCGTTTTCTTTCTGCATTTTCATACCTGTAATTCTATGCTAATAATACTATATTAATAATTCTAATAATGCTGTAATACTATACTATTAATTCTATAAAAAAAAGTTACATCCAACATTTCGTTTTCATTCTGTATTCATAACTGTATTTCTATATAAAAAAAAATGTTATGTCTCATTTTCAAATAGAACAGTTTTTGCAGTTTAAAAAGTGCTGTTTTTTTATACAAGTATTGTCAAGCTTGGGTCACACAGTTGCATAACAGATAGGAAGGTGAGTCCAGGTTTTCAAGGAAAATGCAGGTACTTTATTCCTGTATAGAGGAGGCAGACACAGTCTCAAGACATCATTCAAAATAAGAGCACTCAAGCACACGAGTTAGGAACCACAACATGGCCAAACATCCTGCTTTAGCTCCCATCTTCAGATCAGAAGAACACCAGCATCTTAGAATCACCGCTGTAACAGATGCGGTCTGGAGAAGAGAGATAGGTAGAGTATGAGGAAGAGTATATCAGAGTCCGGTATTAAATGTTCTAAACATTGTGTAACAAGTACGTAACATGGTAAGCTTGATCCTGCAGAGGACAAATAATTGTTTTGCCCTTGGTTTACTGTTTACTAGATACAGCACAGCAGCTACAAAGCTGTCTTTGCTCTGCTGCCAATTGACATGGCGAATTGCTGGTGACCCTGGTCGAGATATTATACATATTATCCCCATGTTCATTATAATGATGATAAAATATTTTTATGGTCCTATGAGTTTCATTACAACAGGATTCCACCTGTAATAGCAACATGATTACAATAAAAATGCATATGCACGTACATAATGGATAACATATCAAAGCAATTTAAAAGTCACTTTGTTTAGGTGAGAGGATTGTCTCATGCTGACCAACTGAAACCACATTTTCAGTTTAGAAACATCACAATGAAAATAGTAGAGGTGCAGAGGAAAGTGTAAAAGTCATTTTTAATAAACATTTCTTCATAAAATAATGTTGCAGATAGTCCCAGCTCAGGAAAATGTATAATTTGGAGGGTGTATGGTGTTGTAGTGCCAGTGATGTGTTATCATTGCATAAAATAATGCAATCAACTTTAAGCATCTGCCATATTAACATTTAAATAAACTGATATTAAATGTAGATAAACCACCAGACAGTGTGACTAAGAATATCTAAAGATGGCTAAGGCAGGTTCTTGAATCTCTTTAAAAACTTTATATGAAATTTCGCAATTAGGGGATTGGTGGTGTGGAGGTTAGCACTGCTGCCTGGGATATGGGATTTTATTTTCTAACAATATCAGTGTGGAATATAAAATGTCTCCTGGATTTTATATGTTTGGTTTTCTCCTGGGTTTCCAGTACCCTTTAAATTTCCAAACTTTTAGATTGTACTTTACATTGGCCCAGCATGAGCAAGCTTGGGTATCGGTGGCTGGTCTACTGACCAGGGTTGATTCCTACTTTGCAAATAATGGTGCATGGATAAGCTCCATCACCTTTATTTGTGGACAGAAATAAGTATATTTAGGGATTTAAAATGATACTTCTCAGACCAAAAAATGAAACAAAATCCCTCAATCTTCAGAAAAAATGCATAACATGAGTCTTTACAGTTGTAGCATGATCAATAGGCTAGAAATTATTTATCACATATAGTGTGGATTGCTGAATTGTTTCAATTCATTTAAAGCTTATTTTTTAAAATACATTTTACAATATTTCAGCATTTTTGAAAGCTTTCACTTAGCAGACCATGAAAACAAATTAATCTCAAGGAAGCTTTTGGCATTACTGGAACTTAATCAATACTTCATCATCAAGCTTTGGTCTCTCAGGCATCTCTGCTACAGTTACTCTTAACCCGACCCTTCTGGGAGAAATGCAATGCAAGCAGTTGATCATCTGCATAAATAAAAACTCTTCTTTTTAAAGGAATTAAGTTGTTGTTTATCAGCAAGATGCTCATTTCCAGTTGTCTCTGTGGATTTCTTTCAGTTTTCTGTCCCTTTAGCTGTTTGATTGAGAGTTAAGGCTATGTCACATTAGTCAAAATTTCCAGCAATTTTAAGTCTTACCCAATCATTTACATAATCTTAGCAGTCAGAGGCAGTCGGAAGCATGCTCCCATGATACTGACCACCTAATGTGACATGCAGTGACTGACTCCAACTAGCCAACAACTCTACCCAATAAAATCAAACAGGCTTGATTTTGTCTTTCGCAGTGCGTGTGCAAGCTGACAATGAATGCTAATCCAGAAATACAATGAATAGAATGTAGCAGCTTGAAATAAGAAACAACGCAAACAGAAGAGAGGCTTGCCTTTTTGATGTTTTGTGTTTTACAAACCGGAACAAAATGGAAAAAGAAAAAAATGGCCATGGATGAACTCATTGTACCTTCAAACCTGTTAACCCTCTGTACAGCACATTATTGGCAGTTACAAAAAGGGTCAAGCACAACTGTGGTGGAAGGTCAGTACACAGTTGGTAAATGTGATTTTACATTTGAATAATCTGACATGGTCCAGCAACAAAATCAGCAGTCCTCAAATCTGACTTACCCTATGACTAGAAGTTGTGTAATTTAACGTCAGGTTTACTTGTGTTTTTGGGGGATTGTTCTGCCCTGGCTGGGAGGTGCAAATGTGTTGGTATTATACATTTTATTTCTTAAAGCAAAATGTGTTTCTGGTTAGGTTAATTTTAAGGCCAACTGTTGTACTTATTTAAAGCTGTTCAAAGATGCTTAACAAACATTGCTGGGTCAGTATGCATCCACAAGAACAGGTAGTTTGAAAACCTAATTTTCTAGCATGACATCCTTTCTTTCAAAAAAAAAAAAAAACAAGTGACAATAGTGTAAAAGTGTATTAAGAAGGACAATGGCCAATAGGTGCACCATATGTTAGTGAAACAGAATTGCTAAGGTTCTGTTGAGCAGGTGAGCACAGAAACTGAACTTGGCAGATCAAAAATAAAATAAATCAGCTACTGCTGCACCCTGTATTTTACAACAGTGTAAAATAAGGGATTGTGTTAAAAAAAATGCTTTAGTTGCCTCATATTTTTATGCAATCGTTTTGTTCACCCCACTGAATTAAAGCTGAAAGTCTGCACTTCAACTGCATCTGAGTTGTTTCATTTAAAATTCATTGTGGTAATGTACAGAACCAAAATTAGAAAAAAGTTGTCTCTGTCCAAATATTTATGGACCTAACTGCACATGCTGCTGAAGTAAGGGCAGCTGTTTCGGGCAGGGAGGTTACATGATTAAAGCAGGCCTGACCCATCACTTTCAGGCACAGGCCATGAGTGATCAGAACAGGCGTACTGTGTGCAGATCTGGAAAGAAGTGCTATATTGATCTAAGAAGAGCACAGTCCACATATAACATATTCAGATAGCTCAGTTGGTAGTTACCCATACCTGGTAATTTTCTCAAATAGCTCACTGAATATGTGAAATGGGTATTTGTGATGGTCAGGAAACATCTTGAAGTCTGAAGCTGTTTGTAAGAAGAATGCCTCCTACGCTTCGCTGAATAGGAACTTTTACAGAACGCCACACAATATGATACTGCATGAGGCATTCCCCGGGTCTTTAATTTTATTTGCATCTAGCACACTCACTGAATTAATGAGTTTTATCACATTTTTGGAATCATGACAATCTTGTCAGCCTACAGGTTTGGGTCTTTGAAAATCTGTTCAGTTTAGATAAGCGTTGTGTGTTTAGAAATCACTTAAATGTAAGCAGTTTTTGCATACCGCAAGCAAAGTATTAAGGCAATTCCTTATGTTTGTAACTGCATATGCTATAAAGACAACACTACAATAAAACATCAAAACAAGACTTGGGAAAGCATACAGTGCATTCACAATACTTCAACCCCTCTTGAAGTCCAAACAGTACAGCCTGAGTACAAAGGTCAGACTTTATAAGTGCAATGCCAAGCCTGTTCTTTTGTATGGCTCTGAATATTGACTTGTTGAAAAGGGGGACATAAATAAGATCAATGCCTTCCACAATCAATGTCTCAGGAAGATCTGTCGTATCTTCTAGCCTGAGAAGATATCTAATGAAAACATTAACAAGAAAACTAAGAGCCAGAGTGAGGTGCTGGAGATCAAGCTTTGACGCTTAAGATGGCTTGGCTACGTCCTCAGAATGGACCAGAACCGTATACCTAAGGTTGTTCTGAGATGGACACCACCTGGGAAGCGCAAACAAGGCTAACCTAAAACAACCTGGCTGCGAACTATGATAAATGAGCTGAAGGAGATGGACCTAAAATGGGGTGAAGCAGAACATGTAGCTCAAGACAGGACCAGATGGAAGCAAATCATCAACACCTCATGCACCTTTCAGCATAAAGAGGAGTAATAAAAATAATAAATATGCTATAGATGTAGTATGTTATTTACAACAAATTAGGTGACCTGTGGTCACAGTTTAATAATGAATGGATAGAAGGAATAAAAAAATACACTCACTCAAATTGTGCACTGGCTTACTGGGCTGAATAAAAGTTCACTAGAACATTGCTAATAACATTTAAAAATCTGTTTCTTCATTTTAGTCAGTCAGTCATTATCCAACCCGCTATATCCTAACTGCAGGGTCATGGAGGTCTGCTGGAGCCAACCCCAGCCAACACAGGGCGCAAGGCAGGAACAAACTCCAGACAGGGCACCAGCTCACCGCAGGGCACACACACACACACCAAACACACACTAGGGACAAGTTAGGATCATCAATGCACTTAACCTGCATGTCTTTGGACTATGGGAGGAAACCCATGCAGACATGGGGAGAACATGCAAACTCCACGCAGGGAGGACCCAGGAAGCGAACCCAGGTCTCCTTACTGCGAGACAGCAGCACTACCACTGCGCCACCGTGCCACCCTCTTCATTTTTGTTTTGACCTTTATTCCTTTTTCCTACCATTTTACTATAAATAAATTAGTTGTTTTAAGACTATCTATTTAATGAGCAACATACTGCATACTGTGGAAATTTTCAATGCCTAGTTTGTCCTCTTCTCTATATTTAATCACAGAGTTCACAAATAGCCAAAAATTACAGCTTGGTACAAAGAAGTTAAATCCAGATTGCAATTTGACTGTTGGCATGGTTTTAATTTCTAAAGTAAGCTAGGCTGGAAATATTATTTGCTTGAAAAAAATGTGAATTGTACACTAGAGGCAGTAGTTTTGCTGTATGTTAATACAGAATTATAGTAAATACATTTTTGGTATGGCTTACATCAGATAAAATGTGTAATTAAATATTTAAGAGGATTTATTAGTTTGGCACATTTGTTATCACTACTGGCTCATTACTCCAAAGAGCTGTATTGAATTTCTCTATTCTTCAGTGTCTTTTACTTTCAAAACAGTCTTTCATTTTGCACTATTAAAAGGATGTGTGTTCAAAGAAATTCATTGTTATTAAGCTGGTTCTGCCACTTTCACCAAGCATACTGTAGTTGTATCAGCAAAATTCTTCTGAAGTCCCAGTTGTGGCTTTGTGCCACTCAGCTAAGTCAAATTGGTTATTAAACAGTACATTGTTTTTATGAACAACCTTCAAGTATTTGCAGAGTTAACAACAGTTTCGATGTAGGCTTTATCAATATTTGCTTAGTTTGTCTAGGTGTTGGTTCTCTTAAATGCACTAAGGATTTCTAACTGCCTTATTTGGCCAAACAAGTTCATACTTTCCTTGTTAGAAAATAAAAGGTAAATGTGCAAATGTCTTAAAGTTATCCTAGTCCTGACTATTAGAACAAAGATGTAGTTGTAAGCCTTATAAGGGACCTCGAGGTTATAGCTAGCCAAAGAGTAACTCTTCAATTCAAATCAAGTTTCTCTCCAAATCAGATTTAGTTTGGGTAGAAGACAGTAGCCAAAAGAAGAAGAAGAAGCAGAAGAAGGCACATCCTCTCTTATTGACCTTTGACTCACTAAAAATGGAGTGGATTAGTTTTTATACTCTATTATAGTTGTGCTGATAAGAATAAATAAATACTTGCCAGTATAATACATACTTTCCACATTTTCATGAGATTGGGATGGATGGAGTTCTAATGAAATTTAGAGCAATTTTTGTATTCATATTTGTTTAAATGTACTCATGTTGGAGGCAAATTTCCAGAAAAAGCTCAAGATAATCTAAGGTGTAAAGGTGTCATTTCATGAAAAGAAAACCTGCCCAGAGAATAACATACATTTGTGATATAAGTGAAATGTCAGACATTGAAAGACAAGGTATTGTAGAGACTTTGGCACTGTAGTTTCATTTCCAGCTTTACAGTGTGACTCTGAGAAAAGCACTTAATCTTAAAAAAAATAACTGTCAGCACCAGTAATATCTCCCGACCTTTTTAATTGCTCTGCAAAATAGCACCAACCAAATATATAATCTATATAATATATAATATCTAAGCTAATTATATTTTCCTGCGATGGGCTGGCGCCCTGCCCGGGATTTGTTCCTGCCTTGTGCCCTGTGCTGGCTAGGATTGGCTCCAGCAGACCCCGTGACCCTGTGTTAGGATACTGACTGATTGACTGATTAATTATATTTTCCCCCTCATGCTCTCTTTACTGTATTCAGGCCATATGCTAATTTTGTCATCTCGGATATATCTTTACTGCAAATAATTATAAAGATTCAAACTGACCTTAAAATTAGGTACTTTAAATTGTACAAGCCTTAACAAACGTAATTTCATAATGACTCCTTTAGTTTTATATTTCATGCTCTTCTGCAGCACTTTGTAGGAAATGTTGGTACTGTTATTCAGACAGTATCTATGCCAGTATTATCTTGTACTAACAGAGTTATCTACTTTTACTTCTGTCTGGTGGTGTTATCTCACTGAGATAAAGGGGAATCTTATCAGAAGGCAGTGGTTGAGACATGCTACTACAGACTGGCTAAATGAAAGGTGAACAATAGTCTTCATTTGTTATTCATTCAGTTTGACATGATGTCCACCTAGGAGACAGGCTTTATCTAGCCTTTCTTGTAAATGCAAATTAACTCCATGTCTTCTTTATTAAATTTATTTATTAGATGTATTTCACAAATTACACAGGAATGCAAGGACTGGTGCATTTGACTTTTGGAGTATCAGATGTTGTCATACAGTATAGATTATGACATATACAGTATATGAGCTAAATTTATATAAGTTATATCAAGAAAAATGTGATCAGATTTGAACCCAGGAGCAGTGAGACTACCTCTTTGACCACCGTGCCAACAATTAACTACAAAAAAATCCAACACTTAAAGACATAACTGAAATAGTAACTTCAAGGCTTGCAGTGTCCTTCATGCTCTATGTAATCTTTTCAATTTTTTTGTCTATTGAAATGTTTAAAAAATCCCACTAACCTATGGCTTTCACAGTTCCATCCCACCTTAAAAGCATTTTCACACTGAGTGACGCAGTTCCTTTTATACTTATTAATCTTCTTTTAAGTATGTATTTATTCCACTTGAAATGTATTCCTTTAATTGTCTTAAAACATTTCCTGTACAAATGTGAGTTTAGACCCTGGTGTAAATAACAGTGTGTCTTAAATAGCAGCATGCATTTGTCATTCATGTGCTCATTAAGAGAATAATTTAACAACAGACACTATGAAGAAACAAGAAAGAAAAATGGTAATAAAAACTGTACAGTCCCTGTTAGCAAAACATCTACTTCTTTCGGCTGCTCCCGTTAGGGGTTGCCACAGCGGATTATCTTCTTCCATATCTTTCTGTCCTCTGCATCTTGTTCTGTTACACCCATCACCTGCGTGTCCTCTCTCACCACATCCATAAACCTTCTCTTAGGCCTTCCTCTTTTCCTCTTCCCTGGCAGATCTATCCTTAGCATCCTTTTCCCAATATACTCAGCATCTCTCCTCTGCACATGTCCAAACCAACGCAATCTCGCCTCTCTGACTTTGTCTCCCAACAGTCCAACTTGAGCTGACCCTCTAATGTACTCATTTTATAGTCCTGTCCATCCTCGTCACACCCAGTGCAAATCTTAGCATCTTTAACTCTGCTACCTCCAGCTCTGTCTCCTGCTTTCTGGTCAGTGCCACTGTCTCCAACCCATATAAAATAGCTGGTCTCACTACCGCCCTGTAGACCTTCCCTTTCTCTCTTGCTGAAAACCTGTCTGTCACAAATTACTCCTGACACTCTTCTCTACCCATTCCACCCTGCCTGCACTCTCTTTTTCACCTCTCTTCCACAATCCCCATCACTCTGTACTGTTGATCCCAAATATTTAAACTCATCCACCTTCACCAACTCTACTCCCTGCATCCTCACCATTCCACTGACCTCCTTCTCATTTACACACATGTATTCTGTCTTGTTCCTACTGACCTTCATTCCTCTCCTCTCTAGACCATATCTCCACCTCTCCAGGGTCTCCTCAACCTGCTCCCTACTATCGCTACAGATCACAATGTCATCAGCAAACATCATAGTCCATGGGTACTCCTGTCTAATCTCGTCTGTCAACCTGTCCATCACCATTGCAAATAAGAAAGGGCTCAGAGCTGATCCCTGATGTAATCCCACCTCCAACTTGAATGCATCCGTCACTCCTACCACAGACCTCACCACAGTCACACTTCCCTCATACATATTCTGTACAACTCCTACATACTTCTCTGCTACTCCCGACTTCCTCATACAATATCACAGCTCCTCTTGAGGCACCCTGTCATATGCTTTCTCCAGGTCCACAAAGATGCAATGCAACTCCTTCTGGCCTTCTCTAAACTTCTCCATCAACATCCTCAGAGCAAACATTGCATCTGTGATGCTCTTTCTTGGCATGAAACCATACTGCTGCTCATTAATCATCACCTCACTTCTTAACCTAGCTTCCACTACGCTTTCCCATAACGTCATGCTGTGGCTCATCAATTTTATTCCTCTGTAGTTTCTGCAGTCCTGCACATCCCCCTTATTCTTAAATATCAGCACCAGTACACTTCTTCTCCACTTCTCAGGCATCCTCTCACTTTCCAAGATTCCGTTAAACAATCCTGTTAAAAATTCCACTGCCATCTCTCCTAAACACCTCCATGCTTCCATAGGTATGTCATCTGGACCAACAGCCTTTCCATTTTTCATCCTCTTCATAGCTGTCCTTACTTCCTCCTTGCTAATCTGTTGCACTTCCACATCATCCAACCTCTTCTCTCTCGTTCTCTTTATTCATCAGCCTCTCAAAGTACTCTTTCCATCTGCTGAACACACTCTCCTTGCTTGTGAGTACATTTCCATCTTTATCCTTTATAACCCTAACCTGCTGCACATCTTTCCCAACTCGCTTCCTCTGTCTAGCCAATCGGTACAGGTCCTTTTCTCCCTCCTTAGTGTCCAACCTCTCATCATACACCTTTACTTAAGCCTTCGCCAACTCTCTCTTCACCTTGCACCTTATCTCCTTGTACTCTTGTCTACTTTCTGCATCTCTCTGACTATCACACTTCTTCTTTGCCATCCTCTTCCTCTGTATACTCTTCTGTATTTCCTCATTCCACTACCAGGTTTCCTTTTCCTTCCTCCTCTTTCCAGATGTCACGCCAAGCACCCTTCTTGCTGTCACCCTTACTACATTTGCCGTAGTTTCCCAGCTGTCTGGTAACTCTTCACTACCACCCAGTGCCTGTCTCAACTTCTCCCTAAACTCAACCTTGCAGTCTTCCTTTTTCAACTTCCACCATTTGATCCTTGGCTCTGCCCTCACTCTCTTCCTCTTCTTGATCTCCAATGTCATCCTACAGACCACCATCCTATGCTGCTTAACTACGATTTCCCCTGCCACCATTTTGCAGTCTTCAATCTCCTTCAGATCAACTCTTCTGCATAGGATGTAATCTACCTGTGTGCATCTTCCTCCACTCTTGTACGTAACCCTATGTTCCTCCCTCTTCTTAAAATACGTATTCACCACAGCCATGTCCATCCTTTTGGCAAAATTCACTATCCTCTGACCTTTTTCATCCCTGTCCTTGACACCATACCTACCCATCACCTCCTCCTCTCCTCTGTTCCCTTCACCAATATGCCCATTGAAATCCGCTCCAATCACCACTTTCTGTCCTTTGGGTACACTGTTCATCACTTCATCCAACTCACTCCAAAAATCTTCTTTCTCATCCATTGCACACCTAACTTGCAGTGTATGCACTAATAACAATCATCATCACACCTCCAATTTCCAGCTTCATAATCATTACTCTGCCTGACACTATTTTCACCTCCAAAACACTCTTGACATACTGTTCCTTCAGAATAACTCCTACCCCATTTCTCATCCCATCCATACCATGATAGAACAATTTGAATCCACCTCCGATCCACCTGGCCTTACTCCCCTTCCATTTAGTCTCTTGCACGCACAATATATCAACCTTCTTTTTCTCCATCATATATGCTAACTCTCTACCCTTACCAGATATACTGCCAACATTCAAAGTTCCTACCCTCACTTCCACTCTCTTTATTTTCCTCCTCTCCTCCTGCCTCTGGACACGTCTCCCCCCTCTTCTCCTCCTTCTTCTTTGGCCAACAGTAGCTCAATTTCCGCCAGCACCCTGTTGGCTAACAGTACTGGTGGTGGTCGTTGTTAACCCTGGGCTCGACCGACCCTGTTAGTAAAACAAAAGTAAAAAAAAGTAAAACAGATTCAAATAAAAAAAAAACATACAGCCACATTAAATATAGACATAACAAAAAAATAAATTAACATTGAAATCCAATAGGCAGCAGTTAATAAGGTGGTGGAAACAAATCAAAAAAATAAAAAATCAGATGGACAGTGGTATTTACCAACTGGATCTGGGAAATTCTTAAAATAAGGGATGGGTAAGTAAAGCTCCATTTCCAGACATCTGTAAGATATTTACACTCCCTGTGTGCTCCACATTTTCATCTGTGGAGCCATTTCGAGTGTAACTGAAGTGAATGGAGTAATGGACTTCTGATTAAAAAGTGGTCAACTCTGAAGCGAATGATTACAGAACTAACACATTTGGAAGGGGTGACATTACACAGCTCCTCATTTTTCACATCAGGACTTCTGTTCATTATACTAACTTTTTATAAAATAACTTTTAGATGTCGCATTGCTGTCTGCTACTGTGAAGATCCTTACCACATTTTGATGTTTTTGAGCAAAATGTGCACATATGACAAAGTCTACTGCTTATGAGATGAGATGTTCACTGACAGCTAAGCATAATAATGGATGCATGCATAGATAATTGCATTTTACAAACTGCTAACAGCAACCATTTATTTTTATCTGTATATTAAAACATTTATTTGTTTCTTTTTATCCCAGACAGTGCTCTTGATTCAGTTCCTCAGAAACTAAAAAAGGCAGAACTGGAAAGCAGGAAAATGTGAGAACAACAGCAAGAAGAAATAATGGATCACAGTGATTTGCCAGCAGGTATGATTATGGTTGAAAGAGCGTGTTTATGTGATGCCAATATGAAGTGTGGCCCAATATGAACGAGAATCCTCAAGCAAACAATTTAACCTCCAGCACATTGTCAGACAAAAGGTTGCTGGGGTTTAAAATGTAACAACCTGAATTAAGTTAAGGTGTAGAAAATGTAATCTGCCATACATTTGTGTACAACTAGTGGTGCTGCTTGACACCCACACTCCATGAGCATGTCACATGTGACTTTTGTGGCACATAAGTAGGCAGGCAGGCAAAAATTTTCAGTGTAAATTTATATTACTATATTGGGGGTGGGATGGGGTTGGTGGTTTTCTAAATGTATGCCATCTCACTAATCGTTGTAGGGTACAAAGCTTGAATGCTTGAATTAAGATTAAATTTATAAGGTTTAGGAAACTTTCCTCCAACTGATTTACACTTCCTCAAAGCCCTCCTTAAACTCAGAGGTGGGTAGTAATGAGTTACATTTACTCCGTTACATTTACTTGAGTAACTTTTTAAAAAAATTGTACTTCTAAGAGTAGTTTTACTGCACCATACTTTTTTACTTTTACTTGAGTACATTTGTTAAGAAGAAACGCTACTCTTACTCCGCTACATTGGGCAACACTCGAATCGTTACTTTTTTTCCATTATATACGCTCAATTGATATATGATTTAATGTATTTCTTTTTGACATAATTCTCTGAGTTGTAAAATGCATATACATAATACAGTATATAAAATGAAACTACTATATAGCTAATACTGTTATGCATCTGTCTAGTGCCTTCTCTGTCTGCCTATTATATAAGTGCCTTCCCTATCTATCCGTTTATCTGTGCCTTTCACATGTGAATGTACTCTCACTGCCTGCTTGCCTTTCTGCTGCACCTGTCATATAGTGCCTTTCACATCTATCTATCTATCTATCTATCTATCTATCTATCTATCTATCTATCTATCTATCTATCTATCTATCTATCTATCTATCTATCTATCTATCTATCTATCTATCTATCTATCTATCTCTCTAGCTGTATTTTTTTTCTCCTGACAGTTTTATATCTTCTATTATACAGTACCTTCCCAGTTTATCTATCTAGTAACTTCTCTGATTGTGCATTAATCAGTGATCTGTCCTACAGTGTATGTCTTACAGAACTTAATCATAAGAACAGTTATAAGGACATTTGTTCATGTTAATTGCAGTCTCAATTTTTAATTTTTTTGAAAAGAGCATCCTACATCTATTATATAGTGACTGTGTCAACTGTGTCAACTATCCGCGACTGGCCAGTCAAGGTAAAGTGAGACTTCTTGTACGTGCACAAGCTGCCTTGTTCTAATGTTATTTTCTATCAGCTGTGCTATTTGGAGGGCAAGTGAATATGCAGTATTATACTGTCAGTGTACAGTGTATCTTGCCACTGTAAGTAGTTTGCACTGTTCAAATATATATGTTACTTACTGTACGTATTGGCTTCAAAAGCATTGTTGTGAAAAACTGAGATTTGGAACTTTGTGTTATTTGTGCATCTTTATTTTGTAAAGATGTTATTTATTTGTACTCATTTTTTTTGTTTTATTATTTGCACATTATTTTATGATTTTGTCTGTCTTATTACAACATTTCTAAAAAATAAACAATTTATTATGATCAAACAGTTACTCAGTACTTGAGTAGTCTTTTCACCAAATACTTTTTTACTCTTATTTGAGTAATTTTTTGGATGACTACTTTTTACTTCTACTTGAGTAAAATTATTTTGAAGTAACGCTACTCTTACTTGAGTACAATTTTTGGCTACTCTACCCACCTCTGCTTAAACTCCCTCACCACCTCTGCAATAGCAGCAGCACCAGGAGCCCCATGTCACCGTCTATAGCCAACACATCACAGGACACAATCATGCACATATGGAGAGAACAGGCTAAGGCGAGCCACCTCAACTACCTAGGGAACCATAAACAAAATTAACAATGTGATCAAAGATAAATAGTTCAATTCGGCGATCCTGTGATAAATAAGGGCACACGGAAAAAATGGAAAGCAAACCAGACTGACCAAGTAATTTCTGTCATATCAAGTGAATTCATTGTGTTTAAGATGTCATCAGTCTTGTATATAAATAACATGAGATAAATTCGGCACACTGTTACATCTTAGTTTTAAGTTTCATAGGCTATAATATGAAGTCATAAATGTGGAATGACTGTGGATGTGATATGTTGTATAACGCTGCTTTCTGGAAATGCTGGTTGTAGGGTAAAATGTGCCACAAGTTTTTGGGCAGATTGTTCGTGCCTTGATGTACCCCAATCAAAAGCACATTTATATTGTATTCAAATGTGATTAAATTAAATATTAATGTACATTTAAGTGTTATTTTTTGATAACAGTTTATGGTATGTATCATGAGACAACTCCATAAAACACGAATGGCAGTGTGGTGTAATGGTTAAGGCTGAGGTTGTGGGTTCCAAGCCTACTACTGTCATTATGTGACCATGAGCAAGTCACTTCAGTTTGGAAAAAAAAAGAAATGTAACCAATTGTATCACTCAAGTATTTTAAAATGCATCAGATAAAGGTATCTGTCAAATAAGTAAATATAAATGAAAGTGAACAAAAAAATGTTAGCAGGCAATCCTGAAAAATGCAACTGGAGGAAAAACACAAAGAAAGTGAACAAAACAGCATTAAAAAATGACAAATTGAGAATAATTTTGTCCAAGGAAAAATCAAAGGGGGCAGCAACCAAACTATTTTAGAAGACTCTATATGGATGTTGTGCTAAATGACAATGAAGAAAATACAATAATCCTCTGCTCTATTGTGGTTCAGCTATCGCACCCCCTCTACATCACGGATTTATTAATACTATTATTATTACTAGGGTGCTCCGTCCCCTGCTCGCTTCGCTCGCCCACCCCCCTCGTTTGGTTTACCAGATAAACAATTTAAAGAGATTGTTATTTTCATGGGAATTGTTACATATGCATTATTTTCATTCTTACTATAAAACCTTTGTAAATACAATATTTGTCCTTTATTTCTTGCCCCGGGCATGGTTAAATATCTTTCTCGCGGCACTTATAATGCTGGTCGTGTTGTGAAGGGGGGGTCTGAACGCACACTAAAGAGATGCGTTCGGTTCAGCTTGTGTCTTGCTGCTGCTGCTGGCCAGCTGTGTGTTGTGCTTGTCGCGCTCTGCGTCAATCACTTAAAAGCCTGTACAGCAGCTGTCCTTTTGCCACTTCGCGTCTCTGCCGTTCGCTTTGTGATTGGGGGAGGAGCTGAATGAACGTTAAGCAGATGTGGACAGATCAGCTACTGGCTTTGTGCTGCTTCTGCCAAGATGCATGCCTGTTCTGTTTGCTCTGCGCATTCTGAAGGAGTAGTAGGACAAGGGGGAATGGTGTGTGTGTGTGCGTGAGTGTGTGTGTGTGACGGTTGAATGCACGCTTAGGAGAAGTGCTCAATCGCTCAAACCCCCCCCCCTCCCCCTCCCTGGGAGGTGGGCTATGCTCCTGCCACTTTGTCTTGGGAAGGGGGGAGCTGAATGTATGCTAAGGAGAAGTGGACTTTGTGCTGGCTCTGTGATGCTTGTTTTTCAGCTTGTCATACTGCGTGTCAATCATTTAAAAGCCTCTACAGCAGCTCTTATCCTGTCTCACTGCCTTGTCTTGCATGAAGTTAAAATGTTTTATAATAGAGAGATGTTACTCATATCCTTAGCCTGACATCCACATATCATAAGTGTTTACAAAGTGTGTTTTAATAAGTTTACATGTGTTTAAAGCGTGTGGGATGGGTATTTTAAGGCTTAAACTATAAAAAAAAAATGTGGTCTTTCTATATCGCGGATTTTCACCAATCGCGGGTGGGTCTGGAACGTAACTTCCGCGATAGGCAGGGGATTACTGTACTCAAAAAGAAACAAGTGCTGAAGACTATTTGACAATGCCTGTAGTGGATGACTTTGCTGGGATATCCAGCTGCTGTCACTATATTGGTGTACTGGAGACAAGTTAAGAAAATAAACTTGAAGCAAAATTCATAGACGGAGGCACAGTGTGTCCTGTGCTTGGCAAGCGATCCGTCACATTTAAAGAAATATTAGAAAAAAATGTTTATTCTTTCAATGGAATCTTGAAAAGTGAAATGTGGAGTAAGCTTCAACTTTCAAAGCCTGGAACATGATCACAAAAGTGTACACTTTCTCTCCTTTTCCTTGTAGTTTATTCTCATCTGTCACCAATGTGCACACAAACACACCACACATTTTTGTTAACATTTTGAGCTATAAAGTTTGTTAAAGTGAAAGCATTAAAAATAATGTTAAGTTGAAGATGCATACACAATTTTGATAAAGTTATGTCAAACACTTCGGTGGGCTGACGCCCTGCCTGGGGATTTGTTTCCTGCCTTGCGCGCAGTGTAGGCTGGGAATGGCTCCAGCAGACCCCCGTGACCCTGTGTTAGGATATAGCGGGTTGGAGAATGACTGACTGACTAACTAACTGTCTTATGTCAAACAAATAGCTCATTGTTATGTTAAAGATAGACGTCAAAGTTTAAATGTTAATATTACATTTGAATCTCACACTCACAAAACTTGTTCCCTCTCTCTTTATCTTACAAACATAGTTTGTTGAAAAGATAAACTGATCCAAACCATTTATTACAATGATGAAAATAAAAACAAAGCATGAAAGCTTTTATTTTGAAGCCAATCACATCCAAGGCGCCTAGCATTTTCTGTTATTATATTAAAATAAAAAGTTATAGTATTTCACAAAATGGTGTCATTTTATATTGTTCTTAATTTAAATTAAGAATTAAATTAATACATTCATTTAAATGCATGTGTGTTGCATGGGCCAAAATTTGACAGTGTTTTATATGGCCAAAATATGGGCCCCAGCCACAAAGTTATATATCAGACAGTGAGGCCGGCAGGTGCTGAAGCACATAGCACATAAAAATTGCTTATGCTCTCTTTCATTACTCAAAACAGAGTTCCAAATTGCCTCTTGATGAAACATCAGCACATCGTTACACAACATCAACATCATTAAAAGGGGCTTCCATGGCTGAGTAGCGGGACACAAGCCTAAGATCATTATGCTCAATGGTGGCTGGAGTGTTGTAAAGCACACCACCATTGGACTCAGGGGAACTGGAAACATGTTCTCCAGTGTGATGAATCATACTTCACCATCTGGCGGTCTGATGGACGAATCTGAGTTTGGCAGATGCCAGAAGAATTCTACCTTCTGGACTGTAAAGTTTGATGAAGGAGGAATAAAGGACTGGAGCGGTACTTCAGGGTTTGTTTTGGCTAAGCCCCTTAATTTCATTGAAGAGTACTGCGAATACTACAACACAAAAAGACATTTCAGGCAATTGTGTACTTCCAACTTTGTAGCAAAAGTTTGGGGAAGGCCTTTTTCTGTTCTGGTATCACTGTGCCCTTGTGCACAAAGTCAGGTCCATAAAGACATGGTTTAATGACTTTGGCATGGATGAACTTAGGTGGCCTGCACAGAGTCCTAACCTCAGCCATATTTAACACTGAATGAATAGAAAATCTGATCATGAGCCAGGTTTTCTCATCCAACATCAATTCATAACCTCACAAATGTTGTTTTGGCTGAATAGATACAAATTCCCACAAACACACACCAAAGTTTTGCGGAAAGTGTTCCATGAAGAGAGGAAACTGTATTAGCCACAAAACTCCATTTTAATAATTATAGTTTTGGAATGGGATGTTAAATCAGCTCATATAGGAGTGATAGCCAGGTGGCCATAAACTTTTGGCCATATAGTGTATTATATTGCACAAACTAAAAACAGTGAACTGTGCAAATTTACTTTAATATATCATTCAAAGACACTATTTCTAGATAGCTAACTTTATAAGCTATTCTTCTAAATTATGGGCTCGAACCAAATTAACCCTTGAGGAATGAGGAGTGAAAAACGACAACACTGGTAAGTGTAATTATTAAATACCTGCTGATTCATATTCTTATACTTAATTATTCCACAAAGGATTGTAGAGAATTTGTCTTAGCCTAATACAATGTTGACAAGAAGGTCTCAAGATTTGTTTGAGTGGTTAATAAAAATTGTCAAAGCAAAGATCTTAGTGTTAGATGAGTTAGGAGTACTGATGGAGAATAAGTTTTCCATTGGTATCAGACATTCTGGGAAGTCAATAACTCAGGAACAATAAGTAGGATGTTGTTAGTGTTGTTCAAGAAGGGAGAAAGAACAGTGACTTTGATTTAAGATATATCATTTTCAGAGGCAGAAATAGCCTTTTAAGGAAATTCTGAACCCAGTGGATATTCCATTTTTAGAGGCATCTCTGGGTGGCTAACAGTTGGTTTCCCTTTAAAAACACGGAACAAGATGTGTGTTCCAGGTACCAAGGGAACATTGTAAGGTAAAAGCTGTTTGAAACTGCATACCTAATAAACTAGGACATCCTGACTTAATTTGTACCAGAATATATAAATTAGAGATGAGATCATATAACATGTAAACTTTTTATTGTGTTCTCATAAAAAAGTCATATTCTATGAACCAGTTATTTACACAAGACGTTTAATGATTAACAATTGTGGGATGATACTGCAATAGCATGGGAATGTGCCATTTATCTGTGTGCTGACTGGGGTAACTGAAATGCTTTCTAGCTATTATATATAAATGAACCAAGCTAATTAAAGGAAGCTATTCTGTTAATCCATTCAGTCTTGCAATGGAGAACCCAGCTGCTCACATTGCAAGTCTACACCACTTGGTGTAAATAAGGAACATCCATTTTGGATATCATTTTCAATGGTGACTCATGACTACTCTTTTATTAAATGAACATTTTCAGCAACAATCATTTATATGTACAGTATATCTCATTATTACTATATAAGGTACTTATTTTCTTAATGTAATGTAATCATGTTAAACACTTATATCCATTAGGGTCTCACTATTTGAATGTTAACAGTAACCCTGATCGTGTTTCTAAATCTAATATCCATCCACACATGTTCTGAACCTCTCACAGACGCCATAAAGCAACATCAATTCTAACTTGTCCTGACTGGCAGGAAAATGGATAACTAATTTCTTGAGAAAACCACCAGATGCTAGCAAAAGGCGAAACAAAAGACAATAAGAATAAACCAAAGTAAACTTCATTGTCAAATAACATGCAATAAGTCGAAAACCAGGGAAGACATGAAAAGTAATCACACTTGAAGTCAAAATGAAAGTAAGGATTTTATCCACAGATCGCATAAAGTTCACAGTGAAAGGTGGACGACCCTGGACAAAATGCCCCTAGAAAATGCGGGAAGTTACCCTGACAACGGTACACAAATGGCTTTTCTTAAAGGAAAAGGCTACAAAACATCAGTTTTCAGTTTAAATCATGACATAAGTCAGGAAGCAGGGCTTGGTCCACTGCAAGATTTGGTGTGGCTGGCTGAATAGCCAGTCAACTAAGAATGTTCTTGCAGATACAGGGATAAGGTGCACACACCACAGAGACAGTACTTGATCTGAAATCGCCACTTCCTTCCTGAACTTAGGAAGGAGCAGCCCTAACCACTGCACCAGCATGCTTCCTCCCCAATCTCACAATAAACACTTAACTTGCTGGCCAAGCCCATAAATTAGTTTAACTGATACACTTTATGTATTGTATAATGGCACACACACCATTATCATCTCATATCAGTACTTTTTATTTCACCTGAGATTAGTCTGGAATTCACATCATAGTTTAATTAAAACTCACTCAAGAAGAAAATGTGCCTTGTGATCAAACCATGTTCTTGTCAACACAGCAATTGTATTGTTGACAAAGAACAGTCATATGTGGAATAAAGGTTACTCCTTTAGATTTTAGTGTTTTGTTGTTCGACTGGGTATGGAATGCATAATTAAATATGAGCATGATTCCTTATTCAGACAAAGGCAGATAGACTGTTACATTATCCTCTGCAGATATAGTAATAGCCTAATTGGCACTGAAAAATCAGTATTTGTATAAATTTTATTAAACTGGATTATGCAATCAGTTCTTTAACTCCAGACTAACAATCCACAATGTTGATTATGAGTTCTTCCACTTAAATTTAAATTTAGTTGATGATATTGAGTTGACACTTGCATATAATTCTAGCAAGTCAAGGACAGTGGAATAGAGGTAATTCTGCTGCTTATTAGACCCCCACCCTAGGTTTGAATCTCATGCCCAGAAATTGTCAGTTTGCGCATGCCTTCTGTGGCTCTATGTATTTTTTTTCTGCAAAACAATTCTACCATGTTTGACTTTGCTGTAAGCAAAAAATAAGTGGCTTCTATTGGTTGTGCTGAACACTGAGGAATTGAAACACAGCGTGCCATCACACCAATTATGACACTCATTGCTGTGTGGTAAATATGCATAGTCTCTCACTGCTAGTTGGTTTTATTTGAATGCTGTTACAACTTTGCTTGTCAGTAATCAGTCATCCTTTATTACACATGGAACTGTCACTCAGTACTCTCTGCTCTCTATGTCTCACTCTGAATTCTGCATAGTTTCCTGATGTTTATATGATGTCACGGATTGTGCTGTATTTTAAGGTTAGTTTAATTTTGTTGCTTCCCTTACAGTTTAGATAATAGTTTCCAAATGCAAACTATAAGCCTGCCAAGTATGCTATGCTAATGTAATTGGTGATCTATCCATGCTGCAGTCAAATTGAGCCACTCCTAAGCTACCTAACCATCATTATGAAATAATTTGCCTGCATATGTACTGTATGAAAATGAAATGTAAATTGGCACAAACCTTCGCAGGCAGACATTCTAGTCTATTGTTCATTCCATGTTCTTTATTTTGAGTGCTTAATTGTAAGTTACTCGGTTTGTCATCATACAACCTTACATAAAATGACTTCAGGATTATCTTTTCTTAAAGGTATGATGACAGTAGCAGTATGTGCAATGATAAGTATGTTGCAAACATCATCATAGTCTTAAGGACTAAACTAAATGACAATATTTAAGTACCTTAGATTTTTATTTAATTGTTATTTATAATGAACTACAGCATACTTTGTAATATTGTAGCACAGTGGTTAGTATTTTTTCCCATCATTTCCAGAGTCCAAACTTTATATTCTGGCCTGGTCTGTCTGTACATTGTTCACCAATTTAAAAAAAAAAAAACAAGTAGACCACACCACCAATACCATGCAGATCTGGTGATTGTAAGTTGGCTGTAAGTGAGTGAGTGTGGCTGTATGCATGACTATGCCTTGTGATAAATCCATGCACTCTCTGCGTGGTTCCTTTCTTGCACCCAGTGATAGGCTCCAGCTGCCTAAAACATTATAAAGTATAATAGTTGGATGTTTCTGGTTATAAGCCCCTACCTTTAGAGCATTTACTTACCAGATCCCTCTAGTGTTATCGAAAGGCTTCCCTAGTGTAACCGAGAGAATTCTCATTAGGAAGACAAGTTTCAGTTGACCAAATCTGAAGTGCAATTGTTTGTGGTTATTATTAAACCAGTAACTGTGCACTGCACGGATACACTTGACTTGAGCATTCATAGTTTTCATCCTCTCTCTCTGCACGTTTAGCATTTGTTTGCTCAGAGGTTGATGCACTAGCAGCCCGCTTCTTCTTTTCTTTCGTCTGCATCTTTTTGCGTTAAAACTGATTAAGTCAGTTTTTGTGTTGCAATTACTTAGTGCATTTTCCTTAATTGGGCGGCACGGTGGCGCAGTGGGTAGCGCTGCTGCCTCGCAGTTGGGAGATCTGGGGACCTGGGTTCACTTCCCGGGTCCTCCCTGTGTGGAGTTTGCATGTTCTCCCCGTGTCTGCGTGGGTTTCCTCCGGGCGCTCCGGTTTCCTCTCACAGTCCAAAAAACATGCAGGTTAGGTGGATTGGCGATTCTTGGCCTTAGTGTGTGCTTGGTGTGTGGGTGTGTTTGTGTGTGTCCTGCGGTGGGTTGGCACCCTGCCCAGGATTGTTTCCTGTGTTGGCTGGGATTGGCTCCAGCAGATCCCCGTGACCCTGTGTTCGGATTCAGCGGGTTAGAAAATGGATGGATGGATGGATGGATTTTCCTTAATTTTTCATTTAAGCTGGCACTTAAGTTTTCAATCTGTCTCAAGAATGATTTAAGATATGAATAGGTAGGGGAAGTGATGGCGCATGCGCCGCAAGGCCGCCTTGCTGGCCGCTGCTGAGAGTTGATTCTACAATACAATAAAATAAAAATAAAAAGAGTAATAACCTTGGAGGTCAATCATCACCTCAAAAGCAGATAGTAAACATCATGTAATACTTTATATGTGTACAAAATTTCAGGTCAGTACAGTAGGTCAAACAGTTTGCGAGCTACAAGTGATTTAAAATCCTGGACAGACAAACGAAAAGCCACGCTAACGTATTATATATAAAGATATCCCATACTCATACTTATATGCAAAGTATAAAAAACTGACACACCAACAGGCCAAAGCCTAAACCTTTAAAAGAATCTGTAATATGAAAACCAGGGCAGAGCAAAAAATACAAATGAAACAACCCTTTACTCACATGGATGGCTTTAAGAGAGATATCAGTTACGGACCAAGCATTCAAGAATGTAATCTTCAGAAGCCACAAAGTGATGGAGAGCCAATCACAAAGAATCTCTAAGTCTAATTTGATCTAGCACTCAGAAAAACACACCAGTTAGAAAGTGTCTATTAAAAGTTATAGACAAGTCTAAAATATTTAGTTCTATCTGATCATAGCTGCTAAAGTGAGGAAAGCTGTCAAAGGCCGGGTTTATACTTCACGTAACGCGACACATACTGAAGTGGATTTACTGTTTATACTTTCGCATGTACTTTACATAAATCTGAAAGAATCCAGCAGGTGGCAGTGCGAGATATTATCACGGTGAGAACATGTTCAGCTTCTTTGTGTTGTGAATTGTGTGGAACACCCATTAAATTCCGATGACACCTTACCACAATATCTCTGACAAGGATGTTTAATGATTAAATCCATCAATCCAGGGATGTGTCCATTCTAGCAAGCGCTGGGCACGAGGCAGAAACAATCCCTGGACATGGCCTCAGCTCATCGCAAGGTGAATACAAGCACACACATACACTGGAGTCATTTTACTGGCACCAAATCCCCAAATCTGCATATCTTCGGAAGGAAACCGGAGCACAGTGTGGAAACCCAGCAGAAAAACATGTAAACTCCAAGCAGGGAATACCAGCGACGTGACTCCCTATGAGACAGCAGTGCTACCGCTCCACTACCGTGTCACCCCATGTGTGTAATTATTAACAGTATTCATTATTTAAATGAAATTAACGATTTATCTGTAAAATGTAACATACATACTTTAATGCATTTCATCATGAAAGTGATATCAAGTATAAATCTAAATTTGCAGAGAGTTGGAATATCATACATTTAATGTGTTCTGTATGGTGATCTATTGCTGCTTGCTGCTGCTGTCAAGTCAGGAGGAAGTCCAAGAAGCTCGTAGTGATTAAAAACTGTAATGACGTTTATGACGGTCTGCTTTAATGATAAAGTAAACTATTATGAGGTTAAAGTGAACATTTCGAGATTAAAGCCGAAATTTACACTTTAATCACAAAATACACGTGTTCACCATGTCCTTAAATTTTTTTCTCTGTGGCTCAAATACAGCACTGTACATTATGTTGCTGTTGTGAAGTTGCAAAACAAAAAAGACAGCACAAAAGATGGTATGTGAAACTTTGAAAATGTATCGTGCCATTACGATCGGGAATATGCGACACTTGAATATAAAAGCACCACGAATGTATCTGTATGTCGGCATTTTGGCTTCACCACATCAAACCATTCATCAAACATCGAAGCGCACACATCGATCCCATACGATCCGCATAGAGGCTTTCTGTCACATGTAGATAGTAAACAGAAACTCTGACGCCACATTCCAACGTTTATCACATTGCGACCCCCCCGTCTTTTTGCTTGTACTGCAACTCACACACGCGTCACATTGATTTGAACGCTGGGAACGCGTGGCAGCCATGATGCATGCGCATACACGTTCTGAGCGTGAAGTATAAACGAGCCATTACAGATAAGTAATGTTGTATCCATATTCCAGATACACTTTTTCCCCTACATCTTTGGGATAAGGAGGAAACAAAAGAAATCATTTAAAATACTTGTGGTCTCTAGCAGAAATATAAATTCCACACAGTGATCAAGCTGGAAAGTGGAATTTTATAATGAACATTTTCAGTCTATATAAATAATTGTTGCATTGCCTTCATTTGTCTTGTTGATTCCTGGCTTACCCACTGTCTCTGTGGATTTTGAACATTCTCTCTGTCTGTGAATGTTTTGGTTTTCCACCCCCAGTCAATACACTCATTCAGCCACATCTCACAATGTTCAGGTTAGGGTAATTAGGAGACTAAACTGGTGCTGTATGTGTGAATTTAGACTGGCATTCTGTTGAAAGTATTTATGTCAATAAAAAAGTGTTTTAAATGTTTAGCCTCAAGTGTAATAACAAAGCAACCTCTGACAGACCAAGTCAAGCAGTGAACAATCAAAGTAGAGAGAAAGCATGCTTAAGTAAAAATGATTGAGTGCAGTGGGGGTATTCACATGAAGAAAATATGTGTCAGAACTTTCAGGACATGATATGGTGAATAAAATAAGCAGCACCTATCAGTATTCATAACAGTTGTCAATGTCAGTTAGCTCTTGCTGCTTTGACTTCTTATGTATTAATGGTGATAGCTGATGGACGGCATATTCTGCTTATAGGAGACTTTGTAAACTGGTGGTGTACAGAGCAAAATGTTCAATATTTAAGCTTTCAGAAAAGAAAATTATGTGAATTTTGAAGATACTGTGTTTGAAAATAAATTTTATCCTTTTTCCTACTGCAGCATCACGTGGTTACAACTTCGACTGTGAGTGTAAGTGATTCTTTGAATCTCCACTTTCATGTTCAAGTGATCTAATGTGACTGCAGTCACTGCTGTTTTAAATGCATTGTAGTGACGCATAGGGGTGTACCTCCATTTCAGAGTATACAAAATCACTCAGCAAAGAATGATTAGCATTTGCCAGCAAAGTCCTTCCTTACACATGTCACTTACTTCCTGGCATTTACTGTAGGTGAATTAACTAAAAAACTATCATACTCTGTGTATTACATATATAGATCTTATCAATCTGAACAAAGTTCACCCTGCACACCATTCAGACACTTTTTTCTTTATTCACCTTTTCACATGTTCAATTTAAATTGCTAAAAACATAAAAGAAACATAGAATCAACTGTGTGTGACAAGCTGCTTTATAACCCAAATTGTTTCTTCTATAGCACAGATCGAGAGAAACAAATCCTAATAGTCAACACGAAAAAACATACTGGACATATGAAACCCCAGATGCCAATGTTTAACCACCAACCACTTATTGTACATGATGATGATGAATTAATTTCATTGCCATTGTACAGGTACAATGAAAAGTAGTTATTACATACCCCTTGGGGTCAGAGCACAGGGTCAGCTATTGCACAGTGCCCCTGGAGCAATTGCAGGTTAAAGGCCTTATTTAAGGGCCCAATGGAGTAGCATTCCTTCTATCAGTAATGACATTTGAATAATTAATACGACGACAACAACAATTTATTTATTGTATAGCCCAAGATCACACAAGGAGTGCCACAATGGGCTTTAACAGGCTCCATTTTTTGAAAGATCCCCTACCTTCACTCCCTAAGAAGACAAGAAAAAAAAATCTCAAAAAAGACCCTTGTAGGGAAAAAGAAAGGAAAAAGTCTTGGGAAAGACAATTCAAAGAGACAGAGAGACCCTTCCAAGTAGGTTGGGAGTGCAAAGGATGTGGAAAAATTAGGTAAATACAACATACAAAACAGAACACAAGCAATCTTCTTTATAGAGCTAAATGGCCAATCTAACATTGCCACCTCAGAAATAGAATACAATAGTGCAAACAAGGTGAAATGAAAGAATAGACTATACCACTCACTAAATACAAAACTATCACATATGAGTATACAGATATGTTCAAATGCATCAAAAACAAAGTAGAAACTAATTAAAATAAATAAAAAACAACAACATCTGTCCATCAGTCAATTGTAGAACCACAGCCAGATTGTAGAAAAGTAGTCAGACAAGCCAGACACAGTCAGAGTCCTGGAGATCTCGGCCAGAAAGCCGCACCCCCTAATGACCATTCCACAGCTGAGTCGGTGCTGGACAAGCCAATCTGATTAAACAAAATTCTCCCCAATGACTCCTGTGCTCCTTTATTTGAGGTGACTTTTCTATAAGCAGGCAAATAACTTGGCAGTAGAAGAGTGGCATCAAGTGCCACATGAGAATACCGAGAAGAGAAACAGAATAGGTGAGTGATAATAACAGTTTATGAATATCATATTACTTATATTTTAGTACTAATGACCAACAACAGAAATGCATTAAACACAGCTAATCAACAGCTCTACTCAGGGTATGCTAAACTGAAGTAGTGAGTCTTCAGCCAAAATACAAAAACAGAGACTGAAGAGGCACCTCTAAAAGTAGAAAGCAGACCATTCCACAGTTTAGGGGCCCTGTAACTAAAAGGTCAAACTCCCACTGTTATTTTATTAATCCTTGGAATCATAAGCAGACCGGCATCTTGAGATCTTAATGTGCGCTCTCATTTGTATGTGATGATAAGTTCATATTAGACTGAAGCTGATTGGTGACTACTTTTTTAAGTATTTTTACAGGGAAAGGGTAAATTTGAAACTGGTCTATAATTTTTAAATATACTATATTTGGGTCTAGGTCTGAATTTTTCAGTAATGTTTGATAACTGAAACTTATAGTACAACAGGTACTGCGACATGTAATAATGAGATACTGATAATGCTATTAATGGGTTCTTCAAGAACATCCATTGCGCCTTCTACTAGTTTTGTGGGCGTTGGATCTAAGGAACGAGTAGTAGGTTCATTTTAGAAATTAAAGTTAATACTTCCTGTTCTGTTACAAGATTAAAATTTCTAAAGTGGTGAATGCAATGCAAGACCGGGTTTGCCAAGCTAACATGAGGTTTGCATTGTGATGCTGAGATCTGGGATCTTATATTTCTAATTTTCTCATTAAAGAGGTTCATGAAGTCTGCACTGCTAATGACTGTTTTGCACTGTAGTTCTGAGTTCCTATTTGTTAGTTTAGCCATTGTTCTTAATAGTACATGAGGGTTAATATTGTTGTTATGTATTATTTTGGAATAGTAGTCTGAGAGGACATTAAAAAGAGCTTTTTTTATATTTTTTAACACTCTGTTCATGCAATTCGAAAGACCTGCAGCTTTATTGTTCTCCATCTGTGCTCCAGTTTTCAACACTCTAATTTAGATGCTCTTATTAAACCAGGGCCATTTTTATTTTAAGGGGAGCCATTGCACCAAAGCTTCTCTCAAGGTCTTATTATAATTTGTTAGCTGATCAAAATTATTGTCCATGATTACATTTGATTTACTCAAAATATCTACAAATTTTAAAGCATAGTTACAATCTAGATGTTGCACTGTCTTTGTTTTAATCTGTGAATGTACTGGTAAGAGCAGAACTAAATCAAATATACAGTAATCCCTCCTCCATCGTGGGGGTTGCGTTCCAGAGCCACCCGCGAAATAAGAAAATCCGCAAAGTAGAAACCATATGTTTATATGGTTATTTTTATATTGTCATGCTTGGGTCACAGATTTGCGCAGAAACACAGGAGGTTGTAGAGAGACAGGAACGTTATTCAAACACTGCAAACAAACATTTGTCTCTTTTTCAAAAGTTTAAACTGTGCTCCATGACAAGACAGAGATGACAGTTCAGTCTCACAATTAAAAGAATGCAAACATATCTTCCTCTTCAAAGGAGCAAACAAATCAATAGTGCTGTTTGGCTTTTAAGTATGCGAAGCACCACGGCACAAAGCTGTTGAAGGCGGCAGCTCACACCCCCTCCGTCAGGAGCAGAGAGAGAGAGAAAGAGAGATAGAGAGAGACAGATAAAAAAATCAATACGTGCCCTTCGTGCTTTTAAGTATGCAAAGCACCGTTCAGCATGTCGTTTCAGGAAGCAGCTGCAGCTGCACAAAAGTTAGCCAACGTGAAGATAATCTTTCAGCATTTTTAGACGAGCGTCCGTATCATCTAGGTGTGCGAACAGCCCCCCTGCTCACACCCCCCTACGTCAGCGCAAGAGAGAGAGAGAGAGAAAGTAAGTTGGGTAGCTTCTCCGCCATCTGCCAATAGCGTCCCTTGTATGAAATCAACTGGGCAAACCAACTGAGGAAGCATGTACCAGAAATTAAAAGACCCATTGTCCGCAAAAACCCGCGAAGCAGCGAAAAATCCGCGATATATATTTAAATATGCTTACATATAAAATCCGCGATGGAGTGAAGCCGCGAAAGGCGAAGCGCGATATAGCGAGGGATTACTGTAATTAGGTAGTGATCAGAAATAAAAATTTTATGGAGTAATATTTAAATATTGAATTTCAACTGTGTAAGTTAGAATTAAATCCAATGTGTGGTTATGATTATGAGTTGGACTGTTGACAATTTTAATAAATAAGTAAAATGTTTACTAAAAGTGTCAGTTCCCACTTCAATGTGTACATTAAAATCCCCCATCTTCACTACAAGATCATAATTTATAGCCAAATCTGATAAAAGGCTCTCAGGTTCAGTCATGAACAATGAATATGGCCCTGGTGGTCTGTAGACTAGCACTACAATTGTGCTGGAATCTGTTTTAATATTTAAAGTGAATGCCTCAAAGGATGTGAGGTCACCAAAATTTTTAGAAGTGATTTGCATTTTGTCACAATGAATTATTCCAAGGGTTCCTCCTCGACCAGAATCTCTAGATTTATGAAGGAATGTGTATTCATCTGATGATGCCTCAGCTAGGGGAACAGTGTCAGATTTACTCAGCCAGGTTTCTGTGAGAAGACACAGATCAGATTTTGTACTTAACATAACATAATTTACTAAAACAGCTTTACTGCCAAGAGTTCGAATGTTTAATAAGCAGCATTTAAAACTGTATAGATGTTTCTGAACTGATGATATATTTTTTTGTTTTAATTTGAATTATGTTACTATTGGTAACTTTTGGTTATTGCTAAGCTATCGGTTACTTCTCTCTGAGAAGTCGGCTTTTACTCCAGTTAAATTTTATTGACAGATTTGATTAGTTTATCGGCTGTTCTTTTCTGGTGTTTCTAAAACACTATGTGTGTATGTGAGACAATTGATAGAGAATGTGAGCTTGCTGCTGTGGAGCCTTTGTGTCATGCTAGCAGACATTCTAGAAGTGCATTGTGGTCCATGTGACCTTCCAGTGCTTAGCAGAACTCACCAAAAATAAGATAAACATAAAAAATGAGTGGCGCAGTGGTAGATCTGTTTCCTCACAATAACCAGGGCTTGTTTCCCAGGTCCTCCCTGCATGATGTTTGCATGTTCTCCCTTTGACTAGTTGGGTTTCTGGTTGTCTCTCACTGTCCAAAGACATGCAGGTTAGGTGAATTGCTGAGACTAAATTGGCCTGTGCGTGTGTATGTGTGTGTGTGTGTAATGTATGTGCCCATCCAGGGTTTGTTCCTGCCTTGCACACATTAATAGTTGGGGTAGGCTCTGGCCCTTACTGGATTAAGTTGGTTAGAAAATGAAATGACATTAAATATGCTTATTTTGAGGTGCAGTAATTTGACATTTAATAAATTCAGATTTTCCTACAAACATTTACACACTTCTGATCCTTTATATAAAATGTTTACTCAATTTCTTGGATATTAACATCTCTAGTTGACAGCTGGCTCCTGCTCTGTGCCTGAATAGGTTCCATATCCTTGCAAATTTACAATGGAAAAATAAACAGATTTGGAATTACACGGATGAATGGACAAGTTACTTAGTCATTCTGCAAGATTAGAAATGTTTTTTTGATCAGAATTGCAGAAAAAATATAGAAGCAGAAATTAAGTATGAGAACTTATGCCTATTTTTATTTGTGCCATTTTGAATTTTTTTGCATTCTAGAAAGAAAAAAATATAATTAAAGTTGATAATATGAAATTCTAAATCAGGAATGCACTTTATGAGGAGAAATCTGAATTTCATTATATAAGAGGTTGCATAATCTAAGCAATTCAAATGTAATGATACCCTACAAAAATTAATAATCAAAACAAAACATTTAAGCATCACATCAGGAACAAGTGAGATTAATTTGTAAGGAAGCAAAAATATGCAAACTTTACATGAAACATAATTCCAGAATTAACATAATCACAGTGTCTTAACTGTTGGCATGAGCTGATTTACTGAATATGTAAAAACAAATGAAAAAATATTTATTCTTCAGAGAAATACATTTCCTAAAATATATTCACAAAACAGCCAATCAAAATATTGATCAGACGAATTAGTCAGTCATTAAAATGATACTCAAACACCTTAAATTAATTATTCACTTTTCTTTTTTCTTAGGGAGATTGCATTTTCAAAACATTAATTGTATAGGGAGGGGGACATATATAAACTAAAGTAGATAAAAATGTGTCAAACAAAACCAGCCAAATGAATAAAAAGACCAAATTAAGAATGATAATGTAGTGCAAAGTGCTAAAGAGTAATTTGTAATATTGCCACAAATGAAGAAAAGAAAGGTGCACTGAAATTTTACTCAAGTTAAAAATGTCTACAAACATTATATAATATTGAATACGTTAGCTTTTAGCATTGTGTTAACAGTAAATATTAACCCATACAAAAAAAACAACATGATCACACTAGTCTGGCAACAATGAGCTGTTCAAATAAAGAGTAATAAGTAATGTGATAAATAGATGAAATGGGTGGATGACAGAGGATGAGAGCGCTCCTGAAGTGGTTTGCCAAATATGAAACGTTTGCCCTTCTAAATGTGTTCAGCTTATCCGGCCCATTAACAGATCTGCATATGGTACAGGTTTGGGTTCACTAATATCAGAGCTTGATAGGTATTATGCCTTGTCAAATATTAGAGACAAAGAGAGTGTGAACCTTCAACTTTCTAGTTTGAGACAGAGAAAGAGAGAAAAGAACAGATGGAGGGAAAAATATTTAAAAGCATTCTGTCAACTGATTATTTTCATAATTTCAGGTATCATCAGTAATGAAGATGAAACTAAGAATAAACTAAAACATAAAAATGATGAAACATGAATATATTTTAATCCTGTTATACCTTTTCACCATGCAATATTATCTTATTAAGGAGCTAGGTGTGAACATTATGGCCCTCTCTTATTTCTGAAAAAGTTTCAGCTTATTATTTTATTATTGTTTCATTCTTTTTATTTTCTACCCTCTGAAATGTAACTTTGTTAACTTGCTTTAGGTATTTGCCTACAAAACATGTAGTTAATTCAAGTGATTTGTATGCCCTTAAATTCAGAGGATATGTCTTCCTTAAATATCTGACACCTTGCCACCATTTTGCCACTTTGCTGGCTCCATTTAATCTAACTTACCCAGTTTAAAGATGCTGATATAAAAATTTCTATTTTGCTGAATTTGTGCCAGTGTAAGGTTTTGTCTACAGTAGACTCTGAGGGCAGATAAAGAGGCATTAGTTAGAGGAATCTGTGAGCAAGTGACACACCAACTGTGGTCTAGTGACTCACATCCTGCTTACAGAGGAATCGAAGTATTACGCACATCCGAATCTGTTCCTCGGAGAGTCGCAGTCAGGGCGGCTGATGGAACAGTCCTTACGGATGACACTGCAGTTGTGACCTGCTGGGCTGGCTACTTTGAGCAGTTGTTCAAAGCTGATCCTCCCGCTAGGACATTGGATATCTCTGAGTCCACAGTTCTTGAGGCTGATCCTCCCATTAGCTGTGAACCACCCAGTCTCACTGAGATTGCACAGGTGGTGAAGCAGCTGAGCAGAGGAAAGGCTGCAGGGATCTGTGGTATCCGGGGTGAACTTCTCCAGGCTGGTGGTAAGGCTTTCTTCCTGGCATTGCAAGCAATCTTTGCTTCCATTTGGGAGACCGGCATCATCCAAACTGACTGGAAAATGTGACTTGTTGTCCCTATCTGGAAAGAGAAGGGTGATCACCTGGATTGCAGCAACTACAGGGGGATAACACTGCTGTCACTGCCGTGTAAGGTCCTTGCTAGGATCGTCCTCAATAGGATCCATGATCACTTGCTCACCTACCAGCGACCGGAACAGTCTGGTTTTACGCCTAAGAAGTCTACCGTCGACCGCATTCTGGCACTGAGGGTTCTCATGGAGCACAAACGCGAATATTGGCAGAGTTTCTTTGCAGCCTTTGTCAATTTTCGTAAAGCGTTTGACTCAGTTGATCGAGCTGCCCTGTGGGACATCCTGAGGGTTTGCGGGATCCCTTTGAGGTTGCTGGATATCATGGCTATATCATATCATACACTGGTACTGTGAGTGCTGTGCAGTGTGGAGGCAGAACCTCTGTGTTTTTCCTAGTTGATTCTGGGGTTCATCAGGGGTGTGTTCTTGCTCTGACTCTGTTCAATGCTTGTATGGACTGGGTGTTGGGCAAGGTCGTGGGGTCCAGCGGCTGTGTGGCATCTGTTGGTGAAGAAAGATTCATGGATCTTGACTTTTCTGACGATGCTGTGATCTTCACGGAGTCAATGGAGGCTCTGATCGGGGCACTCGAGAGACTGAGCGAGGAGTCTGAATGTGTGGGCTTGTGAGTGTCCTGGATAAAAACCAAGATCCAGGCCTTTAATGACCTCTTGGGCGTAGTTCTTGATTTTTCTTTTTTCAGACCTGAAAAATATTTTGTTGTATCATTTTATCAAATCACCTATGACAGGGGTGTCCAACTCTGATTCTGGAGGGCTGCAGTGGGCTGCAGGTTCTCATTCTCACATTTAACCTTTTATTCTAGCCATAAATTAGTGACCAGTTTTTGCTGATAATTAACTTCTTTTGCCTTAATTGTAATTGACTAGCTACTTAAGGCAAGCAGCCAAAGAATAATGAGATACAAAACAAACTAACACATGACCAGCTAATCTGTGCCCATCATACAATATTTGAAAATAAAGGAAGGTAAGAGTCTAATTAATGTTTATCTGCTCAGGTCCACATAATATTTTGATGGTGCTGTTAGAAAAAGAATATCAGAATTTTGGAAATGTCTGCTATAGCAGAATGAGAGCACCAACAAGACATTAACAACAAGAATTGACTTCTAATTAAGAAACTGGTTGGAGTGAAATTGGTTGGAGTTTGAGGTCCTGAATTAGACAGTCCTCTTTTGACTCCATTCACATCTCATTTTTGTGTGGCTGCCATTTAAGGTGAAAAAAAGAAATTGAGAGGACTGAGTGTTAAAAAAACAAGAGGATTAAAACAAAGGGAAAACAAGTCAATTAACAGCACAAACTAGTCCCTGATTAAGAAAGTGACAGAAAGGAAAACCTGCAGCCACTGTAGCTCTCCAGGATCAGAGTTGGGAACCCCTGGTTATGTTTCAGTCTATGTGCTGTAAGAAAGGTGCTATATTGCATCCAACCTGACACAGATTTGACACAGGAGGCACATATAAAATAAAGAATCTTTTTATTTTCTTCAGCTGGAGGGCATGTCTTCCCCGTAATCCACCCAGCCACAACACAGTCCCAAGTACAGCACTCAAAGTACCATAAGCAAAACACTTTCTCTTCCTCCACCACTCCTCCCTTGCAACCTCGTCCTCCTTCTCCTGATTCTGGCCCCTGAGTGGTGGTCACTAGCTCCTGCTGCAGCACCTCCTGGCGGTGCCTGCGGAACCCAACAGGGGTGCACAGAACTCCAACCCCCATGAAGCCCTGGAGGAGTCTGAGGCACCGCTGCAACCCAGGGAGGCTGCCATCTAGCATCCAGGGGGAGATACTGGGTTTCCCACCCTTGCCCCCCGGTATATGTGGTGAAGGGGCGTCCCGGCCAGGCATGGGCCCCGGCTATCCGTCACAGTGCCTTGTGTTTTATGGGACGTTCCCTGAGTGGCTGGGCCCATCACCACAAGGAACTGCCCTCAGCCCTATAAAGGTATGGCTAGTTTTAATGTGCTTGGGAGTGGTAAGTTTCTTGGTTTTGTGAATTACTGGATTTTTGACCTCTGTGCTCTGGATTTCATATTGGGCCTTTGTTCACTTTGGATTGCCTTTGTTTTTGCTTTTTTGTGCTCCATTGAGTTTCACTGTTTAGCAGAGACTTTTTTTAAATACATCTTTTATTTATAAAGATACTCATTGTCCTCTATGATAGTAGCTGCGGTATAAACAATCCAGCTTCCTGGTTATGCTAATAGAAATCAGACAAAGAGACACTGGCTTTTAAGATTTCATTTAAAGCAAATACTTAATTACATCAAAACAAATACCAGCAAATCTAAGCAATGCAAGTAATTATACAACCTGGGTTAATTCCTTATATCAGCAAGACAGGTAGTCCTTTTCCTTAGTTACAAATCAGATACTGTATTGGCTGGAGACTGAGTTCTTTTTCAAATGTCCATCACATAAAAACAGAGCTATATTTAAGTGACCTTTTTAGTTTTACAAAGCAGCAGAGGCAAAGGCTCCTCACAAATGTCAATTTTTGCAACTCAGATGAGCTGTTTACAGAAATGTAAAAAAAAAAAAAAAACAGCAACTGAACTGACATAAAGCTTCATTTTTGCAACAATCAACAGATGAGAGAACTCTTTAAAAAGTCTAATAAATGTCAGCTGCTTTTCCCCCTCGGCTTTCTCAAAACCCGCAGAAAATGTTACTAAATCATTATCACAAGCTTAAGGTTATTTTCCCACAAGAGAGAAAAACTACACTTTCTAACTAAGCAAAATGCTCTGAATCCTGTTTTGCCCTTTTACCTTTCCTAGAACACACAACACTCTTGTTCAGCTTGACAACACTTTCAGGCTTATGGCCTATCACATGAAATCTACCAACAGAACTATCTCCCATGCATATATCAAATTCAAGAAGATATCTGAGAAGCTTACTCCATAGATTTAATGATATTGTGTTTATTTTTTGTTTTTTTATTCTTGATAGTCTCTTATACTCAACAGTTAAAGAAGTATAGAAAAAAAGTTTAAGGAAGAACATTTATCATCCATTACCTATAGCCAGTTGTGATACTGTTAAATTTGTTCAATAGTTGTTTAAATGAAACAAAATATACAGAGTAACTTTCAGATTTAAATATAGACAGTCTATAAAGTGAATGAAGGGTGTTGATCATAACTACACTTGTTGAACTTGATAAAATTTAGATAATACTCTGACTATACTATCATATTTATAGTATGTTAATACCTAAAAATCTTCACATTCTTATGTGACCTGAAGCAAACACATTTAATTGTATTTGTAATGTATATCTTTTGTTTCTGGTCTCAGGTGCATTTAAAGCTCCTGTAGCAGTGTACTGTGGAAGTGTACCTCATGTCAGGTCTGTGTACCGGACACAACGGAATGGAAGCATTGACTCAAACCTTAATCTCTACGCCAATGGCTGGAGTGAAAAGGACAAAGGTAAAATATGATGATATCTGAAAAACCAGTTGGAACATTTCTTACAAATGGTATTTCATGCTGTTGCCCAAAAAAATTTAAATTATTAGGCCAGTACAGTGCAAGTCCTGTATGATGTTGGACTTTCTGGAAGCTGTCTTTGTCAATATCTGCTTTCAGGATTCTTACATCTGCTGGACTGAGGCATGATTGACATATTAATAATTATGTATAGAATTAGTAAAGTGGCGGCACGGTGGCGCAGTGGGTAGCGCTGCTGCCTCGCAGTTGGGTGATCTGGGGACCTGGGTTCGCTTCCTGGGTCCTCCCTGCGTGGAGTTTGCATGTTCTCCCCGTGTCTGCATGGGTTTCCTCCGGGCGCTCCGGTTTCCTCCCACAGTCCAAAGACATGCAGGTTAGGTGGATTGGCGATTCTAAATTGGCCCTAGTGTGTGCTTGGTGTGTGGGTGTGTTTGTGTGTGTCCTGCGGTGGGTTGGCACCCTGCCCAGGATTGTTTCCTGCCTTGTGCCCTGTGTTGGCTGGGATTGGCTCCAGCAGACCCCCGTGACCCTGTGTTCAGATTCAGCGGGTTAGAAAATGGATGGATGGATTAGTAAAGTGATTCCCATTTGTTACTTTAAAATAAATTCTGCAACAAGAAAATAGGAACATGGTTGGCACCTTGAAAAGAGCAAATTCTGCACAAATGTTAGAAAGTTTTTCTTTGTGCAAAGAACCATTGACGCATGGAAAAAAATGACTTAGTTGTGTGGAACTGATAAGGACTTTAGGGACCTTCAAATCTCAAGTTAATGTTATTTTACACAATCATGGTGAATATGATAGATGAACTTGTTGGGCTGAATGGCCTGTTCTCATTACCAGTTTTCTAATGTTTTAATGTTCTAATGCACATTTGCAAAACTTTTTCAACTTAAGTATTGTGATGCCAGTACTTAAATAATGAAAATGGATCAGAAAGAAATGACAGATTATTTAAGCTTTCCTGCATTGTCAATATCAATACCTATATTATATGTGCATACCAGACTTTCAACTAGTAAAAGTAGATTAAGACCACTGAGTGAAAGGAAGCAAAGCTGATAGAGTAAAGCATATGACATGAATTATTGTGGCCTCTGCATTTATGTCATTCATATTGTTAAACAAGAAGATCACCTCAGCATTTCTTTAAATTTTTGAATCATATTTTGAACAAGTTAATTCTAATTCAGAGTCCCTGAAGGCCACATCCTACCCCAGAACCAAGAGGACTCATATGCAGATACATTACATTCCATTACAAAGAGTGAAGAGTCATTACTTCACATATTTGGGATGTACCGAAGTAGCCACAGAAAAGCCATTGTTGTCACTGGGAGAGCAGGCAAATTCCACAAGGCAGTTTTAACCCATAACTCTGGAAATGTTAGGCATTAGTGGTAACCACTAATGAGTGGGTGGTGCAATCCGTGTGGTTTATATAACATGATTCATTACATAAAAAAAATTATACATATATATATCTGTATGTGTGTAACTGTTTTGTCTGACCTTCTTACAGAATCGTTTCTCCCCCAAATGCAATTTTCTGTATCTGGTGTGTGCAATGGACATTCAGAGAACCTTTGTATTGACAAGAAATCCAATAAAAGACGATTGTCTCTAATTCCAATTCCTGTGGACCCCCGGCTCAGAAGGCCATTGTCTCAGCCTGATTCAAGAGATGTTCAAAAGGAAATTGAGAGGCTGGAGTCAGAGAACAGGGATTTAAGAACCATGGTCAAGAAAAAGGGTACTTTTGAGCTGTACACTTATCTTTAACTTTTCTTTTGGCTTTTGTTTTTTTGTATTTTTTTTTACATTGTATAAATAAATAATTTGTTCAGTTGCAGTTCTGTACTGCATGCGTAGGGTAGCAATAGTTATACCTAATTTGCGCAGGCAGATACATTCATTTAGCAGGAAACAAAAATTCCAGACAACAACATCCCTAGAGAAAATAAAACTCTGGAGGTTCCATGGTCAGCTATACCAAAGAAAGTTAAAGAGAAAGTCAGACACAATCCTAGTCCTGGAAACCTCGACCAACTGGCTGCACATAGCCTCCTGGGCATTCTACAACTCAGTCAATGCTGGGCTGTTTATTCTAAAACAGGGCCTTTCCAACCATTGATTCCTGGGCTCACAGTATCTGAGGTGTCTTTTCCATGGGCAAGAAAACAGCTTGGCACAGCAGTATACCAAGAAGAGAAACAGAACTGAGATGGGTTAGTAATGGTTCATAATTATTGTAATGACCATATTTTTGTACAAATGACTAACGAACAGAGATGCAATATGCAGAGCTGTTCTAGTCAGGGTATGCTAGACTAAATTAATTAGTCTTCAGCCTGGATTTAAAAGCAGAGACTGACAGAACATGTCTTATATAAGCGGACAAATCATTCCACAGCTTTGGGGCCCCAGAGCTAAAGTCTTAACATTCATTTAAGGTTTTATATATAAGAAAGATGATTCTGAAACCAGCTTTAAGCTTAACTGGGAGCCAGTGTTAGGACTTTAGAAAAGGAGTTATGTGATTGTGCTTTCTAGTTCTTGTAATGACTTTTGCAGCAGCATTTTGAAATTACTGAAAGCTAAATAAAGAATGATTTGAACAGTAACACATTGCAATAGTCAATCCTACTAGAAATAAGTACATTAATTAATTTTCAGTATTCTTCATATTTAGAAAATGTCTTAATTTTCTTACATTTTTAAGATGTAAAATACATGTTTTAAATAGTTTTGTAATGTGTGTTTTAAAAGACATGCTAGTTTCAAAAGCTCCATTGGGCCCTTGAGCAAGGCCCTTAACCTGCAATTGCTTTGCAGGGCTGGATGCAGATTAATATCATACCCAGGATGAAGCAGTTCCTCCAATTTACAGGGAAAACTTAAGGGTTGGTGGCAGAACTGGCATTCCAGCCACCGTAAAAAAAACCTCACACAGTTCCATTGTGGTGCTGAAGTGTCACCCACTGCACCTAGGTCCCAATCCAGGTGGTTCATTGTGTGGTGGGTGTGTGGCAACGCGTTATCAGCGCATGCTGTCAACCTCTCTTTCTCTGTCTCATTTCAAGGAGAATATCTAAGTTATGTGTTGTTTCAGTACAACTAATGGTTAGTCATTATGAATAAAAAAGTGGCAGAATGTTGCTGCGGTCTGCATCATTCCCTCCCAATAACTGTTTTTCCACACTCAGAGACAAGGGGGGTATTTTTCGTACATGGATTAGTCGTTTAGCCGGATGTAATTGTCGACGATTTGGCCTGATCCTGGATCTGTCGGTTTTTCGAAACTCTTTCTGGAAGTGTTGTCATAGCAACACATCCTAATACTCAAACCTGCTCGGAGCAGGTTTGTTCTACGTAAACAAGGATTAGTTTACACACATAATCAGTGACGGTGTGTGGAAGTCATCCAGTCATGGCTTCGCTGTTCATGAATGAGTGACCAATTGATATCAGTGCGCAAATTATACGAAGAGAATGTCATATAGAGAGGGTTTTGCGTGATCTGCAAGATCCATTATTGCTCCCGGAGGAAATTCTTTTCGAAAGATACCGCTTTAGCCGAGGGGGAATATTGTATCTCAAATATTTATTAGCACCTTATATTCGAAGTCATACTAGGTGAAGTCGGGCTCTCACAACCACACAGACAGTATGCATTGCTTTGAGTGTTTTTTGCAAGCGGCACTTTTTATATACTGTAGGTGATATGGAAAATCTAACTAAAAGTGCAGTTTGCCAGGCAATTCATAAAGTCTGTTTGGCTCTGAAATATTTCATTCGGGTTTTCATAGTGTTTCCTGGACACTTGCGTGTGCAGACAATAAAAGAGGCGTTTCATGCCATTGCAGGTAGGTAATACACAGGCTAAAAAACCCACAGTTCCATGAAGAATGTCAACCAGCCTAACATTCTCATTACCAGGATTTCCAAATGTGATTGGGGCACATGGGACTGATCGGAGTGGAGTTTGATCAAACATTATTTGGAAAATGTACCTCCCCTCCTGATGAATAATCAGACACAGTGTCTTCATCAAATGTTTGACCTTCGTCAATATCTCGTTGGTCAGACACAGGTTCAAGGGATATGACATTCCCTGCAACTGACCCAACAAAAAAGAGGGCTATATGGAACATACCTATGGCACACATGGAGGACAAATATATGCAATGACCATCCTTTACCTGAAATGAAGTGACCACTGCATCCTGCCACTGGTTCTGAGAAGGAGCTTCCCCCTGGAATGACCTCAAAAACAGGGCGATGGGCATTTTGCTGGAAAGCCAACTCTTCTGCAGGGGTTAGGTCTGGACTGTGTGGACCTCCACCTGTTTTTTGCTTGTCTGCCTTCTTATTAGCTTTAAAATTAATGTTTTTTATATTATATATGATTATTTATGTCAACAATTCTTTAGTTATATATCAATATTTACCAGTTTGAAGTATATTCTTGTACTTCACTTTAACCTGTTCCCATGTTCTCCTTGTGCTCATGTTTGATCTGGCATTGTGACATATTAAAGAATAATTAATCTGACACATAGGAAATGAAACACTGCATTCAGTAAGTACAATGCACACTACTTAGCGTTTAATTTGTCCGTCACTTTTTGCCAGCCGTCTTTTCTGGTTTGGGCTGCTTTTGCAGTGTTACCCCTTGTGCATATTAAATCTTGAAATTCTTCATGTCCTTCGAATAAAAGGTCTTGTGCCGCGTGTGTGAAAAAAAATGCGCCGTTCTTTTGTCATTTTGTTACAGCCTATCAAAGACTTGCTGATCATGTTTTCTAGACTCAATATATATGGGTTTTTCACTCAGCGCGGGCGCGCACATTCATCTCATTTGATTAGATCCATCTAGACTAATCTAATACCGACCTATCCCGAATGAGTGTCACCGGCATTAACTTATCCAAGATGAGGCACCTGATCTCGGATGATTTAAGCGACGTACGAAAAATACCCCCAAGTAGTTCTCATTGATCCACTGTTTTAATTCACTGACACATTTAAGAACACCATCAGAGAAACTTTGTTTGGTCTAAAAGAAAGGTATAGCACACAAATGAAAAATAATGTAATGTTTTCTAATTATATTTCCGAATGGAAGCATGAAAAGTGAGAATATTAAAGGTTGAGTGCTGAGCGACACTATATATAATTGATTTCATAAATATAAACGAAACCACGCGAGCAGAGTGCCTGAGAGCCCAATGTAATTTTCCAGCCTATGTAATAATATAGAATGGCCAATTGTGTCAAACGCTGCTCTTAAATTTAACAACATGAATACCTCTGAATTTCCTTTATCAGAAGATATTATATGATGTGAGTTGCCTTTCCTGGTACTAATTCCAGCCATATTGCAACTTTCTTTCTTACATGCCATCTTTTTCTTCATTCATTCGTTCAAGACTGAAATACAACTTGCTTCTTGCTAACCCTCAGTCTGTAACCAGTATAAAAATTCCAATAAACCGGTAATAGGTTTATAATCCCTATAATTTAGTAGAGGTATTTCTCTGTCTTTCACCAGCTCTCTATTTTAATCTCTCCCTCCTCACTATTTAACTGCATGTTTCTATATCTGTTTCTTTCTTTCACTCACACTCTACATTTTCACCTCCTCTTTATCATTATTGTAGTTTCACTGCTGAGTATATATTGTATTCTATTGTTCAGGATGTCCCACAGTTTTCAGTGCATTTGAAAACCTTCCTTGGATTCTTCTGGGATAAGACCACAAAGTCAAAATTTTTATCATTATTAATTTTTTACCTTTGCTCTGTTAAACTTTACATTTCCTCAGTATCTTTCTAATAATATATTATACCCACTTTAAGCATTCAGTTTTGTGCTGTTGTGCATTTTTTGTCATTTTTTTAACCTGATACACATTTAACTGTTGTAGGACAAATTAGGCATAGTAATATTGGGTTCTTCTTTCAGTGAACTTTCTTCACTAGAACAACAGACTCGAAAAGTACTCACTAACTCTCTATATGGTGAGGTTCTTTCTTTGGCCCCTCTCAGGCCCTACCACCTCTGCCTCAGCAAGCCCATCCATTTTTCATGACTGTTGCATTTTCTTCACAGTACAGGTGCTGGTCATAAAATTATAATATCATGACAAAGTTGATTTATTTCAGTAATTCCATTCAAAAAGTGAAACTTGTATATTAGATTCATTCATTACACACAGACTGATGTTTAATCAAATGTTTATTTCTTTTAATGTTGATGATTATAACTGACAACTAATGAAAGTCCCAAATTCAGTATCTCAGAAAATTAGAATATTGTGAAAAGGTTCAATATTGAAGACACCTGGTGCCACACTCTAATCAGCTAATTAACTCAAAACACCTGCAAAAGCCTTTAAATGGTCTCTCAGTCTAGTTCTGTAGGCTACACAATCATGGGGAAGACTGCTGACTTGACAGTTGTCCAAAAGACGACCATTGACACCTTGCACAAGGAGGGCAAGACACAAAAGGTCATTGCTAAAGAGGCTGGCTGTTCACAGAGCTCTGTGTCCAAGCACATTAATAGAGAGGCGAAGGGAAGGAAAAGATGTGGTAGAAAAAAGTGTACAAGCAATAGGGATAACCGCACCCTGGAGAGGATTGTGAAACAAAACCCATTCAAAAATGTGGGGGAGATTCACAAAGAGTGGACTGCAGCTGGAGTCAGTGCTTCAAGAACCACCACCACACACAGACGTATGCAAGACATGGGTTTCAGCTGTTGCATTCCTTGTGTCAAGCCACTCTTGAACAAGAGACAGAGTCAGAGCGTCTCGCCTTTGGACTGCTTCTGAGTGGTCCAAAGTTATGTTCTCTGATGAAAGTAAAATTTGCATTTCCTTTGGAAATCAAGGTCCCAGAGTCTGGAGGAAGAGAGGAGAGGCACAGAATCCACGTTGCTTGAGGTCCAGTGTAAAGTTTCCACAGTCAGTGATGGTTTGGGGTGCCATGTCATCTGCTGGTGTTGGTCCATTGTATTTTCTGAGGTCCAAGGTCAACGCAGCCATCTACGAGGAAGTTTTAGAGCACTTCATGCTTCTTGCTGCTGACGAACTTTATGGAGATGCAGATTTCATTTTCCAACAGGACCTGGCACCTGCACACAGTGCCAAAGCTACCAGTACCTGGTTTAAGGACCATGGTATCCCTGTTCTTGATTGGCCAGCAAACTCGCCTGACCTTAACCCCATAGAAAATCTATGGGGTATTGTGAAGAGGAACATGCAATACGCCAGACCCAACAATTCAGAAGAGCTGAAGGCCACTATCAGAGCAACATGGGCTCTCATAACATCTGAGCAGTGCCACAGACTGATCGACTCCATGCCACGCCGCATTGCTGCAGTAATCCAGGCCAAAGGAGCCCCAACTAAATATTGAGTGCTGTACATGCTCATACTTTTCATGTTCATACCTTTCAGTTGGCCAACATTTCTAAAAATCCTTTTTTTTGCATTGGTCTTAATTGATATTCTAATTTTCCAAGATACTGAATTTGGGAATTTCATTAGTTGTCAGTTATAATCATCAACTTTAAAAGAAATAAACATTTGAAATACATCAGTCTGTGTGTAATGAATGAATCTAATATACAAGTTTAACTTTTTGAATGGAATTACTGAAATAACTCAACTTTGTCATGATATTCTAATTTTATGACCAGCACCTGTAGTAGGAGCAAGGCAGGACCTCATTATGGATGTTTAAAACATCTTTTTTTCCTTCAAGATGTTTCGTATCTACTTTATTGAACTGCATTCATGTACATAGCGGAATTATTATTTTTTTTTTTTTCAAATTTGGCTTCTGAGTTTGAGAGTTAATCTGCACTATACAATGTTACTAGCCATTCCCCGCAGCTTTGCCCGTGTATTAGCGAAACAGGACAGTGAGGGGGGCCCCACCCAGCTCTCTACTCCTGACTTCACTCTTCCCCCTCCCCTTGGCCTCCAGCCTCTGTCTTTGATTAGCGCAAATATATCGCTCCTGCAAGCAAACTATGATTCTTAGCACAATGAGAGAAGTTGCAAAATCAACTGGAATGTTCAAGCAAATTATAAAAAAAAAAAGATCTAAATCTGTTGAGTAGTTCTCTCGTTTGCTAACTAATCGGAGTTAAAGTTACGCCCAGAGGCAGATGCGTGAGTGAGGGGGGCCCTGCCCCCCTCTCCACAGCCTGATGAGTCTCTCTTAGGTTTGTGCTAATAAATCGGTACTGCATGATACTGTATGATACTTAGCGTGATGAGAAAGTCGCAAAATCAACGGAATGTGTAAGTAAATTATAGAAAAAAACCTGATCTAAATCTGTTAAGTAGTTCTCTCGTGAAAAGCGGACAGACATACAAATGGGTCTAAAAAACTATAAGAAATTTTGTGCTTGGGCCACAAAATTTTTAAAACCGTTTCTTAGCGAGCACCTATGGGCCAAGGGTAACCTACATTCCAAATTTCAAGTCCCAAGTCCTCATGGTCCGGGAGATTTTGTGATGAGTGAGTCAGTGGTATTTGGTTTGTATACAGTATATATAGATTACAAGTTTAATTATTTTTTCTTGGGTAATATATGGTGTATTTAATTCTTTTGATGATTAAGCAGTTATTCTGCATTTGACTACTATTTTTATTTTTGAACAATTCAGATGTAATAGTGGGTAGAGTGTGTGGAACATTTTTTGTGATTGTTGCTTAACATATTTATTATTAACTTTTGGATTGATACTGAATTTATTTGCTCATTTACAGAACCAAAGCTAAAATCTAAGGATATCCCTTCTACTGGACATCAGACAAAGTCTGCTCAACTTAGTGAAATCAGACTGAAGACAAATCACACAGCTCAACGAGTATCAAAAATAAATGAGTCAACAGAAAACAAGTCAAGAACCCTTCCACAGATTCAACTGAATTCTAAACCAATTGAGCTGGACAAGGAGGATTCTAAAGCCACTTTCCCAAAACAAACGGGTACCAAAATAATGCATGGCAGTCATATAATTTCAAAAAGCATATCTTCTACAGAAATCACTACTAAATATCTCCAGCCAATGGAAATTAGCTCTAAATCCTTAAAATCCAGCTTACCTAACTCAAAAATATTTAAGTCCAATTTGCCCATTTTAAAACCCATCCAGTCTACAGAATTTAACTCACCATCAATTCACTCTTGTGAAAATGGCCCAAAAGCTTTTCATCACAATGGTTCAGGGACCAAACCTTGTGTGCCAAGTAAAAATGACTTAGGACCTGTTTCCACAATCAGACACAGCCATGATGATGGAATTTCATCTGAGGAAGTAGTAAGTTATTCAGGTGGACACAAACTTAAGAACAAAGATTCAGAGAAAAACACCAATCCTGAGGATATGCATGACGAGGTGAGACAGGCAGAAGCTCTGCATTGTAACTGGGTTGCTTAGAACACCACAATTCAGACCATAATACTGACAAACTAATATTACACAGTGCTGCTGTCACATAGCTTCAGGTGTCTGGGTTTGATTGCCAGTCTGCTGAATTTCTATGTTCTCTTTTAGACCATATGGGTTTTTATCAGGTACTATGGCTTTCCCTAAAATTCCAAAAAGACCTGCTGGTTGGGTTGATAGATTATTCTAAAGTGTCTTTAAGTCTCATCTAATGTTGATTGCTGCTTTATACCAAATGCAGCTGAGCCACTTCTGAATAATCAGTATGAATGATAAAGTGGAGCAGTATTATCCACATGTTACGGAGTCTTTGGTTCAGATTCTCATGGCTGGCTGGGTTTCCTCCAAATATCCTGAATTTGTCCAAATACTGCCTAATTGTGACTCTTAATTCTCCCAGTGCTAGTGTTTCCTGTGATAAACATACTTCCGGTGTACAGGGTTGCTAGTTTGTACCTATGACTGCTGGGAAATGCTGCAGCTCATCTAACCCTAAAGGTTCAGACAATGGATAAATGCTTTTATTGGACTAACATTGCTAATAATTATATTTATGGTGTTTACCATTCATCAATTATAGTAAACAATAGTATTTCTTGTTCAAAATTTGTCCCGTAAGTAGTTTGCTTTGTTAGTACTTCAAACGAGTATTAAACAATAAGTAACTCATGAAATTATGGCTACTATTGATAAAATAGACTGCTTCAACTTCTGAAGTTCTAGGAATATATTTCAATTGCTTTATGATATGAAATGCTAACAACAGCAGAGCATGTATGTCACTAAATTGCACTAGAAGACTACTTCAGAATGGCTTTTTTCTTAAACTTGGCAGGTCCACCAATTTTGATAGGCTTAAACCAGCAGGGGCCCCACCAGCAGTCAAAGTGCTGTAAGCCCATTACAATTCCATTTAAAAAACCTGAATTACTTATAGATATTTGTCTACTATACAAAAGTATTGCTGAAGTTTTTCAGTTCATTATATCTTTAGGTAACATTTTTTCAGACAGACTGTTAACAAGAACAGACAAAAATTAAACAAGGAAAAGACATAAAAATACATGTCATTTTCCATCCATTCATCCTCTTTCTAACCCACTTCTCCAGTTCAAGTTCATTGGGAGCTGCTGCCTCTCCTTGCAGTATATGGAGCAAGCAGGGTTAGGGACTAGTCCATTGCAGGACTACATAGAATTGTACTGAAACATTTATGTTTAATGATTTCTCTTCAAACATTTTTCAAATTAACTAGAGAGATTATAATAATTAAAATGTAAGTCTGACATCTTGATTATAATGATAAATTGTTTGAATCATTGCCAGAACTCAGCTCACCTATCCATCACCAAATACTTTGCTAGTAATCTACAAAGCTGTGACATTCGACAGAATAGTCCACAAATGTGACATATTATTTATAAACTTGTTAAAAAATTTAGCTTCTCTTTCTCTCCCAAAGCTCCTATACAATACTCCATACTCCATTTCAACTATTGGCCTCTTGCTGTGTAGTAGTGTCACATAGCCAAATATACAGTACATATAAGTCAACTGTGAGTAAATTTGGTTTAAATGTAGGTGGAATCCGAATGTAAACAATTCCTCATAAAGAAGAGACGGAGATTTTCATAACATAGTTCAACTGATAGCAAGATAGTAAGTTCAATGGATAAACTGTCTATAGCTGAAATGTCTCCCAAAACAGCCCTGCTAAACAAAGGTGTGTTGTGTATATGTATTTGTACCGGAGAGCGATATTACACATATTAAATAACTTGTGTGTTGCATTAACAGAAGACGCCAAACTAACCATTTGTGTTAGTGTGTGCTAGTGGGCTGATTCCTGCACCTAGTCCTCCTGAGACATGCTCTGGCCTTCTTGCATCTTGATCTTGGATTAAGTATAGTGGATATGTTATTGTTATGTTATAATGAATAATAATCAAGAAATAGTTTACAAATATTTAATGAAATGCCACTTAACATAAGCCACATTGTCTTAACTACAGCTTACAAGCAATGTCAGGGTTAAGCAATGTAAATGGGAGAGGCTTTTTCCAGTGCTATGCAAGGTAATCTGAATTTGCAGCCACTTCACAAGGATACAACTAATCTTTATATTTTATATATTGTTTATAGAGTACACATATATGATTGTTCCACTGCTGTATTTCCACTCCATTGTTTGTTATCTACTATTATATATACTCATGACATTGAATGTGTCTCCCCATAAAATTCATCCCTTATACAGAAAATTTTATGTTGAACCGCATAGTTTTCAGATATGAGAAAATAATGACTGATGCATAGCTGGTTCAGTTATTTATTTATTTATTCATTTATTTATTTATTATAATTTGGTTGTTCCTTGGAAGAATATATGTGTGTTTAGGGCCGACAGTAATATTCATATTGGGTCAGACCCTTCATTTCTCAAATTGTTGCCATGTTTTCTTAATACCTCAGCTGAATGAAAATTTTAACAAAATGAATGTATATGACATAATGACATGTACATTTTTTTAATGAATGTCCAAATGATATTTTAAGATAATCAAGTGCCCAATTCATTTTACTAATATATGTTTTCTTCACATAGATTCATAAAATTCACAATATAAAAGTGCTAAATTCAAAGCTACAAATTGAGTCACATTTTAGGATTGGTTCCTGCTTTATGCTTGATTTGTCCAGAAAAAAACTCCTTTCACCTCTGAATAAGGTTAAATGAGCTCAAGTTGTGAATGGATGAATGCATAGATGTTTTGGCATCTTACATTTTAACCATGTACTGTTTTAATTTTGTTCAGTTAAAGGTGTCCCTGCAGTCTTTACGCTCCAGTGCTCTTCGAAAGAAACAATCACTATGTGGAGTTTTATTATCTCAGATTTCCAAAACTGAAGAGAAGCCTGTGTATGATCCAAAGCCTCTCATCCAACTGCAAAGCAGCATGGATCAAAGGACAGATGGGTAAACACATCTTTACAGTAAAAACTTGATTGAATTCATTAGAAAATTCTGGGTTTCAAAAACAGTTAATTAAGAAATGTGTAACTGATCGTTCTTTTCTGCTGTTGCTGTTGACATTTTCATTATATGGAGCAGCCCAATGAGGTGGTGGTTAGCACCGCTCCTTTTCAGTTCCAGATGATTGAGTACAAGTCCAGGCCTACTAACTTTCTTTGAGGAGTTTTTCTAAAGGTGCTATGGTGTTCTAGTTTTAACACATTCAAAAAAAAAAAAAAAAATCGCGACTGAGGTAAACAAGATCTTTTTCACAATCATGACACCGACTAACACACCTACTAAGCACGTTCAAAATAATCTTGAAACATTTCTTCGGCATTTTCAGACCACGGCTGACAGTTTGAAGAATGGATATAACCCGTTTAAGTTAACATTATACGAGCACCAGAAAATGAGAGACTGGTAAATATGGAGGAGAACTGCTTTGCAGGTTTCAGGTATGCTGCTGTAAACAACATTCAAAATGTTTTTTCCACTTGTGGGACAACTCACACATGCAGATGGTATTTGAGGATACCCAATTTGATTTATGCATGATTACAACTGGCTGTTATAAGAAAGTATCCCTCTGGGTGTGCTAATTCCTGTATGTTAATAACCCCAGACAGCATTTTGAGTACCATGTTGGCATTGGCATGCGGCAGTAAAATAGTTATTTGCACTTCTCTGAGCAGATTAAAGGGGCAACATTTTATCATTAGATGTAACAAATCATGTAAAAATATTTTGCCATTATCATATACAACACACACTGTTAACAAAAAAAAGTACCGACTCCTTCCTTTATTCTTATTGGGGTCAGAGGTTTTGTTCATCCTATCAATAACAGTGTATCAAGGGGATATGCAAGAGTCTGTTGTCATGGAACCTTGCCATGCTAAAAATTAAGATACAATATTCCCTGATTTCTTGCATGCAGTTAGTCTGATTTTAAGCACATCTTGCTTATTTTCCAAGAACAAGCATTGGCCAGGAAAAGATTTGGAGGAGATGGTCAGTATGGCTTTGCTTTTAGCCTAGTCTGCAACCCCACACTCTTATCACACATCTGTTTGTGCTCACACTGCCTGTGGCACCTTTATCTTCAGGTTAAGTGGCCTGTAGACACCATGGTCGTCACACTTGGGTCTTGGGGCTCAGATGATAAGTTTACTGAAATCGTCCAGGCATTCATTCCCGCATCTAGACTAATTTCCAGGGACAACTCACAAAAAAATCTGTAGTGATTTTGTCACTGCAAAGGCTATTCCCAAAGGGTGTCTGAATGTTCTTACTCAGTTTAAAGTAAAATTTACTCATGGATGTCTAGAGGCATATGTATTATGCATCTAGGGCAGGGAAACTAAGACCAATGTTGAGCAGAATTTGACTGTAATACAAGATACCCACAAGAGGGAATAAGACAACAATATGAAATTAACAAACATATACCACTATATTTTTCTGGGAGATAGCAAACCTGCTGCATCTATGTGTGCACTTGAGTTTCTATAAGTGCTTCTAAATTTAACTGTCTGTGCTGCACTCTAATTACAATTATAGTAAGTGCGTAAAAAAAAATAACTTGAAACTAGACTGAATGCTTACCTCACTGCATGTCATTTTCACATGCTCTGTCCACTATAATAACATGTTTAAATTATTAACATTTTTCTTACTTTCTTATTTGAGATTATGAGCATTAAAATAAACATTTAATTCAACTCAGTGAAGCATGTACATTTCAAATAAAAAAACAGTTATCTGCTTAGGCTTTCAGGCATAAATGTCAAATAATCATAATATAATAATAGAGCAAAGTAAATTGAGATTTGTTTGGGTAAATTAGTAATGCAGGAGAAGAAATTATCCCAATTTATAAAGATTTTGCAGTCTCCAGTCAAGTCTGAATTTATCTAACCAAGGCAATTATATATTAGTCATCTCCATAGGCACTTTGGTCCAAATCCCGTGATTTTGATTTGATATTTGGCCTGTGACTAGTGATGGTATTGTCTTTGTTTATTCAGTCAAAGCAGCAGTTATATCAAGCATTGCAGATGAACTATATCTCTTCTTATGATATCTGCCTCAGCTATTGTAAAAAAATAGACATTAATGCAATAAGGGCATTTTTACCAGCTACTCTAGCAAGAGTACACCATGGTACAATAATGAACTTCCCACCTTATTTTAATGGATGAGCGGGCTTGGGGTGTTGATGGGGGAACTGGTGGAGCCCACATTCAAGTGCAGACACATGCGGTTCAGACAATTTTCTCATTAACACTCTGGGATGTATAATTATGACTCCATGCCCACTGAAGCAGGATAGACAGGGTGAGATCAAGAGAGAAAGAAAATAAATGAAAGGTGAAATAAAAAAAAGGATAGTGGAAGAAAGGAAAAAAGGACAAAAAGAAAGAAAGACAGATATTAAAGGACAGAAAAGATAAAGAAACAGGATTGTGGCCAGGCTGGTGCTGCTAAGCAGATAAAACAGGCAGTTGGGAAAAGGCCCTAAGAGGAGTGAGTGAATGGTACATGCCGGGTCGCTCCTGCTGAATACTTAAGGAGCAGGAGTGACCAAACACTCCAAGTGGGCACTCAGAAAGCAGCAGCGAGGATCAGGAATGATTTTAAAGGACAGATCCTTTGTTTTTAAGTTTCGATTTTACCCCAACTTATTTGTTGTGACTTTTAACCTCCACAAGAGCACTGGTTTTATTAGATTATTTATTGACTTACTTATTTAAAGAAGAAGCACTACAATATATTTATTGTTTGAACACTGAATAATAAAAGCACTGACACTTTTGCTCCATCTCTTTTTGTGTTGTGTTTCTACTCAAGAGAGTACGCCAACTTCAGACAACCCAGGTATCACAAAGCAAACTCCTCCCAGAAGACACCCCATCTAAGAATGAAACCTGCATCCGTGTACTGATAGATCACAATGACATTCATAGCACCCTTGAGCCACACTTCAATTTTTATTTCTTTGATTATTAAAAACATTTGTTTTCCACATTTTTTTGTAAAGCCAGATAAATCAATTTATCATTTTCCCTTCATAAATCATTTTTTATGCTTTAGATAAAGTCCATCCACTTGTCCATTTTCTCATTCCAAATTTTCAACTTCAGGGCAATGGGCAGCCAAGTCCAAGGCAGGATTCAACTGGAATGCCAGTGTATCAGAAGGAGGAAACCATAATGCCTCAGAAAGCCCAGGCTTATATAAAAAAGTCCACACAGGCAATAACTGGTCTGTAATCCCCTGAAGAAAAATAACATGCATTTTCAAAGTCAAGTTAACAAACCAAATCATTTATATATCTTAGCTCTCTGAATTTCAAAGATGCTAGAATAATTTAGAAACTCGTTATTACTAGGGTTTCTTTAAAATTCCACAATTTGTTCACTTTTATATAATCCAAAATGTGTTCACTGCTTTTACTAAACTCACTTTGATATTTTTATCCCAACTCTCTCCTATTTACAACATATAAATCTCATATGTTTCCATAATTTATATAGTTTATATATATATTTTAGGCATTATTTAATTTTGTAAGTGACATAAACTTTAGTCTACAGTTGAAAACAAGATGATTGATGTTATTTTTACACCTTATAAAATGCCAGGTGAATATGAGGAAGAATTTATGTTGAGCTCATACATATGAATAAACTGAATCTGTGTAATTGTTTGTTTTTATGTGACAAGTGACAGAAAGTTTTAAACCAATTTATAAAACATATTAAGGCAAGAAGAAACATGCATATATGGGTTGTAGAAATTATAAATAGATACTCTGAGAATGATGTACGCACATCACATTTGATGGATTGCATTCTTGTAGTACTATCACAATATTATAATACAGTACATAGCAGCTCAAAAGTCTTCACTTGCTAAATAAGAATATTCAACTGGAAAACCAATGGCTTTGAAGTGATCCTCATAGATCTGCTATAGTACTAATGTGATTTGCTTGTGCATGGCAGACAACACTGAGAGCTGTTCCTTGAATTAGAATTATAGTCATTTTAATATCAGTCTGATAGCAATTATTTTATGTTTTATTTTAAGGACATCACTGGTAGAAGCAGAAGTCCCCAATTCAGATTCAGATTCTGCAATATCGCAATGTGAAGTAAAGCCAGAAGGAGGTAAATGATTTATTTCTATTTTTTTGAGACAAATGCTTAATATCCTATAAGTATGGGACACTGATTTCATTCAAAATAGTGTACATAAGTCATGCATGTTTTTGTTGCACAGAAAAAAAACAATTCCACCTAACGATCCATTATACAACTTCAGCCTATACTCCTAAGCTACAGAATGAATGAGGCTGGGTCATTTTCAAGAAAGAGAGTGACATCTGCAGATGTATCAATAAGCTCAGTCAGTCAGATCTTTAGACAAAATGAGAGGACTGGTTGACACATTTGTGGCATTAAGAACTTTGTACTTTGTAATGAACCAAAAATGTTCAGTAGATCAGGGAGGTAGGTATGGGTATAGCCAGCTCCAGCATCATAAATTTTAGGCACTTCCTTTGTAGAGCTTGAGCATTCTTCCTTTTCCTGTGTGCTTTTGTTTGTTTGTTTTTCACTATGACTTCTTCAGTTTTCTGCACAGTTTTCACTACATCCATAATGGCTAACACGGTACAACACCCTAGTACTACAGTTTTATGCAGTAAGACTTAAGACTCTACATTGGTCTAGAGAGAAGACAGAGTGTGTGGTGTTTTGTGATGTACTAAACACTGTCCACATTTGGTTCTTGCTTTACAACCCATGCTGTCAGGATAGACCCTACAACGGGGTTCCACAAGTTAATAGGATAGTTGGTTTTGAAAATTTCAGACTTTGGAGACTACTTATGGTTTTCTGAATTAAACAAAAGTTGTATAAATAATTATTATGTGCTAAATGTATCTTGGACATTGTGGCTATGACAAATAATTTGAGTCAATGAAAAACAGCCCTGGTCCTAAATCAGACAATTTGTTATTCAACTGAAATTCATTACAGAATTTTCTTGGAGTTCAACATGGAGTTAAATTGTTGAATAACTTATCTATTGCACTTTTAGACTTCTCCATTTTTACTTATGCAGAAATGCTAGAGAACACTGAAGATCATTCTGAAGAAACCAATGACAAAAACATAACTGGATCACAACCAGACAGCCAAGAGGAGGTAATAAAATACATTTGCTGTGGCATCTGAATACCAAACTAAAATACATCATCAGGACTATATACACACAAACATAAAAGGTTTAAGCTCTATAACAAATCCCAGAATAGTTAAGCACACTGGCTGGCAGAGAGCTTTTTATTTCAAAAGGATTGTAATAATTAATCTTAACTCTCATTCATAAATCTGCACGTGACATAGGTGCAGCAAGAAACCGAAGATTGATATTCATGTACCACCATTACCAACTACAAACTCACAAATGTCATGCTGCTGCTTATTCATCCTGTCCCTAATTGAGATTCACCCCATATTTGGCAATTACAGCTATGCAAGTGTGGAAGCAGCTGGCAACATATTTAAAATATGGATTAATTTGTCCAATTCTGGCAGCTAGAGTACAAGGAGACATTGCCAAAATAAATAAACAGTAGCTAAATCAATCGGGTTAATCAAGTACAAAAGAGCAGGTAAGAGCATCGTCAAAATAGGGACAGAATCAAAGCAGAATTAAAACAAGAATTCACTGGCAAAGGCATGGTCATCAATCAAAAAATAAGAACTTTAAGCCATGACCCATCTAAAATACCAGTAATTATACAAAATGGATTAACGTAACTGCAAGGTAATCACATTAGCTTGATCATTCTTTTTCATTTATTGATAAAAGTGTGTATTGTCCAACACCTTTCTGGACAAAAATGGTGTATAAAAACTGAAAATAATTTAGGTGTTACTATTTCAAGTTTTATCCCAAATTTTTGATCATATGATTGTTTTGACGGATTTAATCTGATATCTAATGATCCAAAAGCACCTTTACTTCATTTTACACTTCAGGATCCAATGTTAAGAAAGTAGGTCTTAAGGCTTTAAATTAAAAAGGGTATATTCTGTAAGGATTTTGTCCACAGCAAGCTTAATTGTGTCACATCCACTTTATTATTTCAGTTTACTTTAGATTCACTTATCAAAGGCTTATTTTGAATCAGTTTTTTTTTATGTTTATGGTGTTCCATTTAGGATATGTCACTTATTACATTTAGATTCTTACCTACTTTAAATCAGTTTATGATTATTTTTTCTATTGTATCCAACTGTGTGACAACTTTTTATTGTTCTTTGCTAGTAATTGCAATTACCAAGTATTAGTAGATGAAGTATGAAACTACAAACACACATAACATGACAGCTGTAGTCAGGTGCAAAGTGATGGACTTGGCACCAACTGATGGCTGACTGGGGAAAAGACATGATAGATATTGAGACAAAGAATAACTGAAAAATGGATGAACCAATCTTGCAATAGCATCCATAGGCCAGTTTTTTTCAATAAATATTTAAATTTTATTTTGTGTCATTTTTTTTATATATTGTAATTATCCTTTTAGTGAATATTCAAATGTATTACCATATGTACACTCTGAGTTGTGTAAAATGTAACTTGCATGTCTTACAATAATACAATTCCAACAAAGACCCGTACACACAACACACACTGCTCATTTTACCAAGGGTTCCAGTAATTATTGGATTTGGTAGACACTCACCTGAAATGTTATAAAGTGTATTTATGTATGCAAAAGGAAAATTTGAGTACTTGGGGGGGGGGTTTGGTAACTATACAGAGTGTTTTGAACATGCAAAGTCTGTACAGAAGGTGATTTGGCCATGTTTTGAATTCATTCTTTTGGATCTCTGAGGCACCACCACTTTTGGACTGTTCCTTGGAATAATCCTCTTATATTTAATAGAACATAAAAAAGAACATTCCATAACAGCTTTAAATATTTCAAAGATATTTTTTGCAAAACAAACAGATATTATCTGAGTAAGAAGCATTGCCGTTTATTTTTTAATTATCTAGTGTAATAAGAAAGACCCAGAGACATTGGGAAGGTTTGGGGCAACCACCCATATAATAGTTCCTGGCTGCAAAATTGATCAAACCGAACAAACATGTTCACACGACTGAGTCCAAAACAGAGCTGATCATTGTCTTTAAGATGGCGGCTTTTAAATGCTTGCAGAGGATGTGATGTCCTCAGGACTGGAACCGGAAGTGATGTCGTTGGTTGCCCCTGAACCAGGCGAGATTTCCAGAGAATGGTCTGCAAGGAAGTGAGAGAGAGAATTAGTACTCTTCGCCACCCCCTGGTCCGGTGTGGAATTACATTTATTCAGGCCCTTTAGTTGTCCCCTAAAAATGCATGTGTGACGGGGCAAGCCCCCCACCCATTTCCCATTGGGATTAATAAAGTATCTATCTATCTATCTATCTATCTATCTATCTATCTATCTATCTATCTATCTATCTATCTATCTATCTATCTATCTATCTATCTATCTATCTATCTATCTATCTATCTATCTATCTATCTATCAGACCCATCGAGTCGGGCGACTTGTACCGAGAGCTCGTGAATGCGAGAGAGAGCATCGGCGTTGGTGTGGAGAGAGCCCTTACAAGGAACGAACGAGAACTTATAAGCCTGCAGATCAAGATGACGATGTCATCTAGGTTGGAAGCACTATATGTGTTATGGGGGTGGAGCACTTTGTCCACCAGACGCTGGAAAGTTGCAGGAGCCCAATGTAACCCGAATGGAAGGACATGATACTGCCAGTGTCCACTAGGGGTGCTAAATGCGGTCTTGACCTTTGTGGAGTCCGTTAGAGGAACCTGCCAGTACCCCTTGGTCATGTTGTGTGGTCAAAAATTCTGCCTGTCCCAGCCTTTCAAGGAGGTCATCCACTCGAGGCATAGGATAAGCATCAAATTGGGAGACCTGATTAAGTCGACGGAAGTCATTGCAAAACCTTCAACTTCCATCAGGCTTAGTAACCAAGATTATTGGGCTGGACCAGGGACTACAACTTTCTTCTATGACTCCTAAGTCCAGCATACGCTTGATTTCAAGCTCTACTTCAGCCTTCTTTGCCTTGGGAAGGCGACAGGGGCACTCTCGGACTATAACCCCAGGTTCGGTCAAAATGTCATGGGTGATCAGAGAGGTCCATCTGGGTTTTTCGTCTACCACCTCCGGGATGGATGAGATAACTGCTTCGAGCTCTCACTGCTGTCGAGTGTTTAAGTTAGACCCAAAGTTAAGTGTGTTGGTCTGAGCAAGGAATGAGCGGGGTTGGCTGAAGGAGGGATTGGGTCCCTTTCCTTCCATGGTTTCAGCAGATTCACGTGATATATCAGCTCGCTTGGCCGATGATTGGGCTGTTTCACCAAGTAGTCAAAGAGCCTTTTCCTCTCCTTCATACGGTCCCTGCCAATGCACAAGTAGTTTAGAATGGGAGGTGGGAACCAACATAATGACCCGATCCCCCAGTTGGAAATCCCAGAGCGTCATGCCACGGTCATAATAGCAGGCCTGTGCTGTTTGCACCTCCTCCATGTGACTTTTTAGTATAGGTCGAATTTTCCTAAATCTATCGCATATATTCCAAATCTATGCGCGATATATTCCAAAATATTAGTTGAGGGAAGGGCCTTTCCTTCTCAATCTTTTTTCAAACTGTCCAATATAACCTGGGGTTGTCATCCATATAATAATTCAAATGGTGAGAACCCCGTCAAGGCTTGAGGGACTTCCCTATAGGCAAAGAGTACGAAGGGGAAGAGATGATCCCAATTCCTTCCATCCCCACTGACCACCTTGCGAAGCATCTGTTTGAGAGTCTAATTAAATCTCTCAACTAGACCGTCGGTTTGAGGATGGTACACCGCAGTCCTTAAGTGCTTTATTTTAAGTAACTTGGTCGTTTCCCTAAACCTCTCCGAGGTAGACGGCGTCCCTTGGTCTGTAAAGACTTCTTTAGGGATGCCATCTCGCAAAAAGACCCCCACCAGTTCCTGTGCGATAGCTTTGGAAGTAGCTGAGTGCAATGGAACAGCTTCTGGATATCGGGTCACATAATCTACGTTGGCCTTTGACTAGTATCACTGCATTCTTTACAAATTTCAGGGAATCATCATTCCATTGTTCCCTTTTAAACGAGGCTGGCGTTTGTCTAAACTGAAAACTTAGATCTGAGAGAAGGTCCGGTCTGACCTCAAGGGGTGGGGAGTCATCCCGATCCGCCGAGACGCGGACTGATGACGCAACGGTCTGGGAACCTCCTCCTCCTCCTCTTAGCCTCCCATACCTCGCTCTTCCGGCTGAGTACACGGCATGGAGACAACCTGTGACGTATTATGCCCATCAGATACTAGGTCTAAATTAGATTTGGGAGTAGATAGTACTTCACTGCTTTTAATATCAGACCAGTCCCACCCTAGAATCACAGCGAAAGGAGATTTTGGGAGGACTGCTTTGGGGATTTTTCTTAAAAATCCTCCCTGGCTGATGACACATCGGGCGATTTTGTAGTATTGGATATCTCCATGTATACATGTTATACTGGTCTTTATTTTAATCCGTTGTCGCAGCAGTACATACCGGCGGTCAAGAATGGAAATGTTGCTGCCAGAATCAAATAGGGCTTTTACTTTAAATTCATTGACAACAATCACTCCTGTATGAGGCATGGACAGGGGGTTTGAAAGAGCACACAATCCAGCTTCCTCTCTCCACTTGCATTCTGCTGCATCGCCCAGTGAGTGGCACGCCCGCGGATCCGGGGACTCTGCCACAAACTCCGGCTTGTGTCGAGAGGGCAGTTTAGTTGGGACGTAATCTCCATGGCATCCGCTAAAGGACTGTTCTGCTCGAAAGCCGTCCTAGATGTTTCTACAAGCCTGATAAGCTCGTCTACGCTAGTATACACCCCCCAGACAGGCTTGGTGAAATGCTCAGATATGTTGTTTACTATAATAAAGCACATTATTTTTTTTACAATTTCAAAGGTGGAGCACTCAGAGGGTTTTAACCACTTTGCCACCTTTTCTCAAAGAGCATCAACCTGCTCTTGGGTAGATCTCTCTGGATCTAGTTTCCAGGTTTGCAAAAACCTCACCTGCTGGCCTGGGGAACCCCCACCTTTCTCTGGGGCCTTGGCCCCTGCAGGGAGGACAGCCCTCTCCCCCGAGAGGGCATAATAAGTCCCTGTCGCTTCCCCCACCGAGACCAGCCCACTTCTGTGTGTCCCCTCAACACTCTCCCTATGCATTCTATGTGGTAGAATATAATTTACTATTTATTCAGCGACTTTTTGTCTAGCTTTAAGAAATTTCAGCTCATATTGATAGTTTTGGTTCTTTCTGCACCAAGAAAATAATTAATGATCATAACCATCCTGATAATGTGCTCATACCTTGCATAATTGATTATATGGAGCTTTTATGTGCTAATATACTGTACTTTTTTAGACATAAAATTTTAAAAGAAAATGAAGCATTACTGCAATTCAAATAATATTTGAAAAAACTTGATAATGGCTGTACTCCATCTGCCTTTTCAGCCCCTTGTCCTACACCAATAGTTAATCAGATTATATTATAATGTTCATTTCCATAAATCAGTGTACAATACAACATTTATTTATATAGCACATTTTCATACAAAAAGTACCTCAAAGTGCTTTACATAATGAAGAAAAGAAAAATAAAAGACAAAATAAGAAATTAAAATAAGACAACATTAGTTAACATAGAAAAGGAGTAAGGTCCGATGGCCAGGGTGGACAGAAAAAAAAAAAAAAAAACTCCAGAAGGCTGGAGAAAAAAATAAAATCTGTAGGGTTTCCAGGCCACGAGACTGCCCAGTCCCCTCTGGGCATTCTACCTAACATAAATGAAATAGTCCTCTTTGTAGTTAGGGTTCTCATGGAGGCACTTGATGCTGATGGTCATACAGACTTCTGGCTTTTAATCCATCCATCATTGTTGGAACATCATGGTGCTTTGAGTAGATGACACCGGAAAAGGAAACAGAAGAGAGAGTAGGGTTTAGTACAGATTTTAGAGCCACCATGAATAGTTATTATAATGAATTGGATATACAGAGTATCAGGATTTAAATTACAGTGAAGTTATGAGAAGGCCATGTTAAAGTAATGTGTTTTCAGCAGTTTTTTAAAGTGCTCCACTGTATTAGCCTGGCGAATTCCTATTGGCAGGCTATTCCAGATTTTAGGTGCATAACAGCAGAAGGCCGCCTCACCACTTCTTTTAAGTTTTGCTCTTGGAATTATAAGGAGACACTCAGTTGAGGATCTGAGGTTACGATTTGGAATATAAGACATCAGACATTCTGATATATAAGATGGGGCGAGATTATTTAAGGCTTTATAAACCATAAGCAGAATTTTAAAGTCAATCCTGAATGACACAGGTAACCAATGTAGTGACATCAAAACTGGAGAGATGTGCTCCGATTTTCTTTTCCTGGTTAGGATTCTAGCAGCTGCATTCTGCACTAGTTGCAAACGATTTATGTCTTTTTTGGGTAGTCCTGAGAGGAGTGCGTTACAGTAATCTAGTCGACTGAAAACAAACGCATGAACTAATTTCTCAGCATCTTTCAAAGATATAAGAGGTCTAACTTTTGCTATGTTTCTTAAGTGAAAAAATGCTGTCCTAGTGATCTAATTAATATGCGATTTAAAATTTAGATTACAGTCAACAGTTACCCCTAAGCTTTTTACCTCCGTTTTGACTTTTAATCCTAATGCATCCAGTTTATTTCTAATAGCCTCATTGTATCCATTATTGCCAATCAGTAAGATTTCAGTTTTCTCTTTATTTATCTTGAGAAAGTTATTATTCATCCATTCTGAGATACAAGTTAGACATTGTGTTAGTGAATCAAGAGAATCGGGGTCATCAGGTGCAATTGATAAATACAGCTGTGTGTCATCGGCATAGCTGTGGCAGCTCACGTTGTGCCCTGAGATAATCTGACCTAATGGAAGCATGTAGATTGAGAACAGCAGCGGACCCAGGATAGAGCCTTGTGGAACACCATATAGGATATCATGTGTCTTTGAGTTGTAATTATTACAACTAACAAATAATTTTCTCCCTGCCAGGTAGGATTCAATCCAATTTAAGACGCTGCCAGAGAGGCCCACCCATTGACTAAGGCAATTTCTAAGAATATTATGATCAATGATGTCAAATGCGGCACACAGATCTAAGAGGACTAGGGGGCTCTGCCCCCTGCTCGCTTCGCTCGCCAACCCCTGGTGTTGGGAATGACAAAGAGCATGATGTATGAATGAGATATAGAATAGTGTGACGGTGTAGATGATGCAAATAGAAAGCAAACAATAAAGTGTGTGGCACAGTGTAAAGGTTTATTTGAAAATTTCTTTGTACACGCCGTTTAAGTGTAAAAGGTAATTCCAGCTCAGAACTTGTAAGGTCAATGAAGATGGTTATTGTTGTGATCAGAGTCAAGTTTGTCAGAGCTTAGAAAGAGTTGTGTCTCTCCAGGAAGTAATGGAATGACTTGGGTATTTATGTTTTCCACATTAATATTTTTTGGACATAATATAGTGCGTTGTGTTAAAAGGGGCATTTGGTCTAATGAGATTGCTGTTCCAAATCTCTCTGTAACTAAGTCGTCGCAGATAAAGGCTTGAGGAATTGTAATAATATGTGGCTGAAGTCCATCTGTATTGGTGAGTGTACCATCTCTCAGTTGTAATAAACAATTGTTATGATCTGGTTCTGGACATCGTATCTTTTTTACTAACTGTATCTTTTGAAAGCAATGCCAATTGTCTGCGTATTTTAAGGTGCACTGAACAATAGCTGAGTGCATGGCATCTGGAAGAATAGCTAAGCACTGTCTAAAATCTCCTCCTCATAAAAGTACCTTTCCTCCAAATCGAATATTATTATTCATAAACGTCTGTAGAAGTTTATGAATGGTGTTGAGTAAGTGACTTCATGCCATTGTACATTCATCAATAATTAACATTTTTTCAAGACGGATTTCACATGCAGTGCCACCGTTAATGTTCATAGTGGATACCGATTTGTAGGATCTAATGCAGTTGATAAAGATTTCACTTTCAGGTACATCGTTAGTTAGAAGCTTTTGTAGATATTCAGTATATGAATGTAAAGAAGGCAGTCTAATTTGACCCTTTTGACAACAACGTGTAAATGTATTACTTGTATTGCCAGTTGTTTCTTCAGGGAAGTGAACTGAATGACAATGATTGCAAATGACATTCATTAATCCGAATGAATTTTCCTGGTGTATGTTTTGCTTGTGCCGTTTGAGAGGCGCGTTGTTGCATGTGTAGTATTTGTGACGTGTTGTTTTGGAGCTGTATTCGATTTGCCTGTGCTGTGTGAGAAGCCCATTGTAGCCTTCCTTGCCGTTAACGTATGTCTGAGACGGGAGGTGTTTCGTTTTGAATCCGTGCCTGTTGCGATGCAGCACTTTGATTGATAGATTGCGTCATGTGGATCTAGGATGTAGATTTGTGCATATTTGCGTTGTTGATTTGTTTCAGGTTGCACTGTTCCAATGCGATGCAGTATTTGTGCACATATGGGAAAGCAGTATGGGCCATTGCCTTTTGGTGGCCTGATATTTACTCCGGTAGATGCAAAAGCAAATGAACTATTGTAGGATCTAATGCAGTTCATAAAGTTTTTACTTTTAGGTACATCGTTAGTTAGAAGCTTTAGTTGAACTTTGCGTTTTTGGAGTCGAGACATTTTTTCTTTTAGAAATATGGATAAGTAATAAGGAATATTGCACTTACTGTTAATATGGAGCCTTTTCTGCGGTTGAACGGTTAATAGTGCCTTATTGTAATGAGATCCACCTATGCTGCATAGCCGTCTATTTTGTTGTTTCTTTCGTGTTCGTGTGTTTGTTCCTGTTATCCTTTCCTTTTCGTTTTGTACCCGTGACCGTGTATTCATGACTTGTTTCTTTCTCAGCATGCGAAATATGGATAAGTAATAAGGAGGATCGCAGTCACTGTTAATATGTTTCCTTTTCTGCAGTTGAACGGTTAATAGTGCTTTATTGTAAGGAGATCCACCTATGCTGACACCTATGCTGTCTAGTGTGAAGGTGTTGACGTTCACTTTAGAATATGTGGCTTTGGGTGTCACTTCTTATGGATGTGTGTGTGTGTGTCTGAGGATTGTTGTTGCGCGAGCGTCTTCTTTCTTTTTGTGTTCCTGTGTCTTGTTGAATCCCCCTCTTTGTGTGTGTCCCGTCCCTTGCTTGTAGGGTCTGTGGGGTGGTTTTGTGTTCTTTTTTTTGTGTTCCATGGGCTTGTTGAATCCCCCTCTTGGTGTGTGTCCCGTCCGGTGCCTGTAGGGGGGGGGGGGGGGTGCCTTGCTGTTGTGCGCGAGCCTCTTTTTTTTTTTTTTTGGGTCTAGTTTCGTGTGCAATGTGTTTCGTGCTTTGCCTGCGTTTGACTACTTTTTTATGTGCCTTTTCCTTTTTTCGGTGCTCGTTGCGCCTCATTTCTCCTTTTTTGTCTTTTTTCTGTGCTCACTCCTTTTTTCTGTGGTCTTGTCCGCCTCTCGCGGCCCCGCATCCGCCTCTCGCGGCCTCTTTTGTCCCCCTCTCGCGGCTCCTCATCCGCCTCTCGCGGACTCTTTTTGCGCCTGCGCAGTACGTCTTTTTGCGGCTACGGCCCATGGCCGGATGTCCCTGCGTCCATCTGGTTTAGCATTCTCGGTTAGTAATATGGATGAGAACAGATAAATGGCCTCTGTCTGCATTTACCCACAAATCATTTACTACTTTAACGAGTGCAGTTTCTGTGCTTTGATTTGTTCTAAAACCTGACTGAAATTTATCAAGAATAGCATGTTTATTGAGGTGCTCATTTAACTGCATAATGACTGCCTTCTCTAGAATTTTACTTAAGAAAGGCAGGTTAGAGATGGGTCTAAAATTTTCAAGAGCAGAGGGGTTGAGATTATTTTTCTGAAGTAGGGGTTTAACTACAGCAGTCTTAAGACAGTCTGGGAAGAACCCCGTATCTAATGACGAATTTACTATGTCAAGAACATTATCAATTAGCACGCCGATACTTCTTTGAAAAAATTTTTTGGTATTGGGTCAAGGACGCAGGTGGAGGGTTTCATTTGAGAAATTATTTTATGTAAATCAGTGTACTATTGTTAATAAACATTTATAAAACAACTACAGATGAAGCAATAATCGTAATAATTGCTTAATAATACTATGTACAGCTACCAAGTAATGTGCTGTCTTTAGATCAGCAAAATCATTTCCAAATCTGCTAAGGAGAAGTTGCAACAGAAATGGAAGAAAGAACTCGAGCGAATACAAAAGGAAGAAGAGAATTGCCAGCCAAACATTGTCTCCAAATCCCACACCAACCTAGCCTCTGAAGATCACACCGAGCCCAGCAGCAGTCTGACAGATGGCAACAATAACTGCAAATCAGGTGAGAGTTGGCACAACCATTCCTCATGTTACTAGACAGTTTAAGAACAGATTTTTTAGAACACTTGATCTGCCTGGCTAATCCAGGTACTAGTGTAACAGTACTAGTCCATTCAGAACCAAGCCAATGAAATATCCATCAGCTCTAAAAGAGGTCTTTCTGTTTCCATCTGCAGAAGCACAATACATCCCAACAATCAATCATATGTGTAAAGTTGATTTAACATGTTTAAAAGTATAACATTCTTCAAAAGACATTTACCAACTATACACCAAATGTATAAAACACATTCCTTATTGTACCCCCATTTCCTGCATCATTATTCTCAGTCCCTGTGCTGTCATCACTGATTTGTTGTACATACTTGTGGGTGGAGTGGTGGCTTTCTTGCTAAAGAATCTGTGCTGGTAACTAGAAGGCTGCTGATTTGAATTCCAGCCGTGCCAAAAGGAATAATATTCTGTTGGGCACTTGAGCAAGGCCCTTAAGCTGCAATTGACAGGGGTGCTGTAGGAATACTCAATCCTGTGCTCTGACCCTAAGCTTTTCTCTCTCTCTCTGTGTGTCTCTGGAGAGTAAGTTGGGGAATGTGAAAAATTATACATTCATTATGCAGGGAATTTTATATGGCAGGTAAAGTGACTTATCATTATATGCACAGTGGAACCTCGGTTCACGAATGTCTCTGAACACGTACAAATCGGGTTACGACCAAAAAGTTCGCCAAACTTTTGCATCTGTTCATGACCACACACTCGGTATATGAACAAGACAGTTTCCCTTTCGGTTTGTGCGCGCTGATGATTTCTGCTCATGTTCAGTTTATCCCTGTGCATTCCCTGTGCAGCGAGCGAGAGAGAGTGTGAGAGAGCGAGCGAGAGAGACAGACAGACAGACAGACACACACGCGCCCGCGAGAGAGAGACACACACAGGCGCACACGCGAGAGAGAGAGCGACCGAGAGAGAGGGCTGACCGCATAAGGCCGAGAGGGCAGTTAAAGAATGCACCGGGCTTGTTTTTAAAGAGACTGATTCGAGCATTGTTTTAACCTCGTTGTATTTAATGAAGACTTTTTTCTATTGGATTTTAACCTTCACTTCACTTCTGTTTACAGCGATCGGTTTGTAGCGTGCATTGTTGCAATGTTACTTTTCTTGGTTGTTTATTAAATTACGAATTTTTCAAATGTTCATTTTTTTTTCCCTGTGCTTAAAACTCATTCAAAAAAGTGTTTTTAGCGAGCGGTTCCTAGCGCTATAGCGCAAACTCTTACATTGTTAGTTTTCTCTGTTGTTCAAGGTTTTCTCAGTGTTATTCAACATTTTTAAATTTAGTTTACTATTACGCTGTGTATTCTATGGTGTAATTAACTATATTTGTGCTTAAAAATCTTTAAAAAAATATATATTTACATACAGTTCGTATGGTCTGGAACGGATTAATTGTATTTACATACAATGCTATGGGAGAAATTAGTTCGGGTCACGACCAAATCAGGTTACGACCAGAGTTTTGGAATGAACTACGGTCGTGACCCAAGGTTCCACTGTATATATATATATATATATATATATTGTAATAAGGCACTATATAGCCCGACCTGGCATAGACTGACGCAGAGGCATGTGTAAAATCAACAACTTTTTATTTTTCTCTTCAGCTGTGGGGCACGCCTTCCCCATGTCCCACAGGCCCAACACAGTCCCAAAAGCCCTTAGCCAACACACAAACACTTTTTCTCTCCACCTTGGTACCACCACTCCTCCCAGACAACCTCATCCTCTTCCTCCCGAGTCTGGTCGTCAAGTGGTGGAAGCTGTCCCCTTTTATAGCCCACCCGGGAGTGCTCCAGGTGCTTGTTCACCTGTTTGTAATTGCACTTCTGGGCGGGGCTGTAGAGGTGTCCAGGCTGGCTCCGGGATCCATGTAGCACCCCCTGGCTGCCACCCCAGATCCCCACAGGGTTGTGGAGAACTCCATCTCCCATGGTGCCCTGCGGGAAATTGAGAAACCATCATCACCATCAAGGGTGGCTGCCACCAAGCGTCCCGGGGGAGTTCGTTAGGAGCCCATGGCTGCTCCCTCGAAACATATACAGCAGGGGCGTCCCAGCCGGACATGGGACCCGGCCTCCCATTACAATATATATATATATATATATATATATATATATATATATATATATATGTATTTGTAGATATATAAATATATATATATATATATATATATACACATATATATATACAGTATATATATATATATATATATATATATATATATATATATATATATATATATATATTGCTTAAAAAAAAAAAAAAAAAGAACACTTTAGTATAGTTTCTCGCGGTGCAAAAGGCTTTAGAGTAGCGTACAATGTAAAATCAATAAAAAAAAAATGAAAACACACACACACAAACAAACATTAGAGGAGTATACTATTGTAGTTAGTTTTTTACAATTTGTTACATTCATTGCTCAATTTGGAATTCATTTTTTCAAACCTTTTTCTGCAGTTCTCTTTACCAACATGCAGTTGTGCACACCAGTTGATCTCACCTCCTAAACATACTAAGAGCACTCAAACAGTTATCCAAACCAACGCGTTCCACCAGAACACTAACAATTGTTTTTTTTCCAAATGAAAACACCCCAATACTCATAACACACACTGACCTAAAAATACTAACACCAAACAGTAATACAATGGATCATCTTTATTTTGAAAGCACCTTGTTCTTTTTTTCTTCAATTTTATATATTCTTTTTTTGATGTGTATTGCTGAAATTGAACAGAGGAAATTTCACATCTCTTGATGACAAGCTCAACAAACAAAAAGAAAAACAACAAACTAATTGCTTAGCATGATACAGAAGAAAAGGCAGATTGTATATATCAATCCCTGGTAACTACAAGTTATCTGGCAGACCACCTCTAATTGTCATCTGTCTAATGAATGAATGTTACCATTGCACTTACCGATACCATAGAAAAGTGCCAAAAGGTTCCTGCTAAGTCCAATGGGTAAGGGAGTTCATTATCATTGATTAAACAAATGATAAAAATTACCTTTAAGGATAATAAGGCAATTATGGAAATGTAGAAGACTGCACTCTTATTTCAATTACCACAACATGTGCAAATTGAATTGCTATTCATTCCGTGCCCAAATAAATGACATGTTTTCAGAGTGTGAGACTCATTACAAGGTGATCATTTTATGTCTTGCAGCAATGCCATAGACCTGTTTGGAGTATAGAAAAATAAAAGCTAATCATGTTAATTATTTTTTCTCATTTTAATAATTACATATATTTTCACATTCACTGCCTTTTTTGTAATGTTTCAAAGGAGGTATTTAATACTTTTTACTGATACCTTTAATAAAGGTATCATACATTTTAGATTAAATAAGCAAATGTTCAATTTTAAATTAGTTTGCTAGTCCATTATCAAGTCTTGGATAGTAAAATAAAGGTTTTCTGTTTGGTTATTTATTTTGAAAATGATTGGCTCCTACCTTTATCTGTTCCAGCAAGGATTTGGCTCTGTACTAAAAAAGAAAGCTCTATGATGAACATGTCAAAAGTTTACTTCTGAAAATTTTACTGTAGCTCTTCAGAACACACACAGTTTTTGGTTTTATAATATTGTATTTCTCAAACTAAAGAGATTTTAGATTAAACAATCTAAATATGATCCTCTAATTGTAAAGACACTCTTGATTACCAAGCCCTATGTTTAAATGTGTTTATTAAAGGGGGCATTCTTGAACAATAGATATATTTGTTGTACAAATTGCAAAAACAAATTAATGTGGTATCACTGATTTTGTTTTCATTTATTTGTATTTTTGTTTCTGTATCATTCTCAAAATGCTTACTCCAGTTCAAGTTAATGTGGAGAAAGAGGTTGGTTCATCACATGCGCTGATAGGCATACTAAAAATAACAATATTTGGACTGATCTCATTAAATACACTTAGCCCTCTTGGCCTAATCTGTAAGTGATGCAAGGTTCACCTCCTTGTCTTGTGCCTTGAAGAATCCATTCTTCCATTCATCTCTCAAACCCACTTTTATCCAGAGTAAGAAGCATAGGGTACAAAGTTGGAAAATTCCCTGGACCAAGCACCAGTCTATCACAGAATGAACACACAAGCACATACACACTTATAACATTGTCAATCAACCTAACCTTTATTTCTATGGACTGTGGGAAGAAACTGAAGTACCCAGAGAAAACAAACACAGACATAGAGTGAACATGCAAACTTCACTCAGAGAGAACCTGGAACATGAACCCAGGCCTCCTTTTTTGCAAGGCAGCAGACCTGCAGCTGTGCCATCATACCACCTCATACGCTGAAGAAGAGTATACTAATAAATATATTGTTTGAAAAGACAGTCAAAATCCATACAGGAAGAAGCAGAGTAATGAAAACAGTAAATGGATAATTCTGGATTAAAAAAAAGTCACTTTAGTATGGTGTTATGTCTGAAAATAGGATGGAGATTTTAAGACATAACAGTCAGGGTTAGGACAATTACATAGTATCTGGGACACAAGGGTATCTTTTTCTTTTTTTCTTTTTGGATATAAGAGATAAATAGCTTAATGCTGACAGCCATGTTATACCAGCATGAAGGCTGTTGTGAAGGATTTCCTCACTGTTATGGTATCTACCATTGAACTCTAAAATATTTAAATTATGAACTCCCAAGAAATGATGATTAACCACTGATGTATTAAAATAATCTCTTCAGTTGATCCCACTTTCTGTTACACCTATGCTGCCAAACTCAGCCTTGGCTATTCATAGTGTTTACTTCTTATTTTAGTAAATTTTGTTGTCTAATCATCACCTCTGCTTGTGGGCTGACTGTGGCATATTTTTTAAAATTGTGATTGTTGAACTTCATAGTCGGGAATAAAATGATGATATTCTAAAGTGTTGCACGGTTCATTCAAAATTATCTAGCTAATGTGTAGGAAAGACTAATGCTTCATTCATACACTAAACTGGCAGATGCAGCAAACTTTAAAGGTTACCAAATACTTTTTATTTTTGGCATAAATACCGAAAAAAGGCCAGACAAATCTATACAGAGTTAAATACATAAGAATCAGAGCAACTACATTTTTATATGTAAATACATTTCCTGGTAGGAGACATATTATAGATAAAAATAAATAAATAAATCTGGTTAATCTACTGAGTTTTTGACACTAAATCCACATTTCAATATGTAAAACACTAATTAAAAATGCAGTCAGTATAATGCTACAAAATAAAAATGACAATGCCTAATTCATAAAGCTCATTAATCTAACCCACAGTGCAGTTGATAAATAGTGAGAACGTAACCTGGATGGGACACCTATGTATATGAGGACACACTGACGCATATACTGTGACAGGCTGGTTTAGTGTTACCAAGTAATTTAACATGTGCATATTTTAGATGCAAAAGAAAACCTAGTATATCTGGATTAAGCCCACAAGGAATAATGGAAAACATGCAGACCTTACATTAGCAGTGAATGTACTTTGACTCTCAAAAGGACCTTTATGCCATAAGACATAAGCTCTAACACAGTTCCACCAGGCCACCCTGCTATAGAACACCCAAACTCGACAGAATTGTGCAACGGACATATTCATTTTTTTCACCTAAAACACATCTAGAAATGTACCACATTTCAGCCTTCCAATGGAAAATTCCCTGACATCAAGCCAGTTTTTACAACATGATTCAGTTACCCCCTCCCTTTTTAGCTATTATATCAGGACTGCTAAGTGGTAGTTGCAGAGGATGGGCTACAATTACTGTTTTTTATTTGATCTTAATCAGAGTCCATAGTGAAACTAAACTGTTTTGTAGGAAATGGGGAAAATAATGAAAGTAAGCATTATACAGTAAGTGAAATTGTTCTTTACCACAGCACTGAAGAACAATCAAATTTCATTTTTAAGAACGCATGGGTACACTTGAACTGATTTTTTAACAAGCAGTTTATTGTTACAAAATTAACACATTTAAATTTTCATTCATATCAAGATGCCAAAAATGCTTTCATGAAAGTTCCTAAATAAGTTAAGCTAGATTCCATAAATGAAGTTAGATTCCTTGCTCTTTCTTTCTCTCCAAGCATTCAGAATTGTCATTTCCCATTTTTAAGGCCACTTATTTTTGTCTGAATGAATATTTACACCTTTCATAAATTTCATTAAACCTTATTCTACGTCAGATACACAAGTATACTGCAGACCTCAGTATTCCAAGAAATAAAATGAAATTCTCATCCAGAATTCTTAACCTAAGTACATTTCAATCCATATGTATCTCATTTTATCATAATGACTAGTAAGCAAGATGTATAAATGTATGCATTTACTGTATTTATGATCCATTTCTGTTCTAATACTGGTAATTTTTAAAAAAATCACAAGTAACCTAAACTCACCTATTTACTTTCAGAAAGTAAAGAGAATTTTGACTGTCCAGCATTATATGCACAACAAACTGATTGTCCAGAAATCCTAGAGATGCAGAAACACAACTCTGATGAGAATGAAGTGGATAATTCTGAGGTAATGTGTTTATATATAAGGTAATGGTCAGTAAAATGCACACATTTTATTTGAGGTTCAATCATTCTATCATCATTTCTAACTTTGTTTTTCTTGTTAAAGTCCATATAAAGGGAATGCAGTAAACACAAGCACATTGACACACACTATACATTTAGTCAGCCACAATAGAGATGACTGCTGGGATAAATGTGCACCTTTGAAATGTGGGAGGAAACTAGACATTCTGGAAGAAATCCATAAGAACACAAAATATACAAACTGCTTTATATGTGCTACAATAGTGAGTCTACAGGCTCGCTTTAAAGGCTTGTGAGTAATTTCATAGTTTGGCATTCCTATAGCTAAAGGCCCTGTCTCCTGTACAGGAAATCTGCTTCCTCTAGATAGGCAAATGTATGTATTGTATAACTGTAAACTGTATAAACATACATATAAAATCAATACATCAACCTGTAATTTAAGCCTGGAATATAATATCAGCCTGTTATATATAATCAACCTGCTGTGGCGAGTGGCTGGGGGTGGTACCCTGCCGGGACGCCTGGAAGGACCGAAGGAGGGATTACACCTCCTCCGGACCACAAGGGGGTGACCGCCCTGGTGGCTATGGAGACCATAGGAGCATGGAAGCTCAACCCTATAGGGGCCCGTGGTCACCGCCAGGGGGCGCCCAGATGCCTGAAGAGCCCTGGCCTTCAGCATTCTCTATCTATCTATCTATTTCCACCACCCCCAGAAGTGCTGGGGGGACGAAGACCAGGGCCACCCGGAGTGCTACCGGGTGGACAGCCGGCACTTCCGCCACATCAGGAAGTGCCGGCAGATGCTCATTGGGAGCCACCTGGAGCACGTCCGGGTGAACATAAAAGGGGCTGCCTCCCTCCATTCGATGGCTGTAGTCGGGTGGAAGAGGATGGAGCTCGGAGGAGAGGAATGGAAGCGGTCAAGAAGAGAGAGAGGCATTGGAAACACCTGGGGCCTCATGTATAACGCCGTGTGTAGAACTCACACTATAACATGGCGTAAGCACAAAAGCAAGAATGTGTGTACACACAGAAAAATCCAGGTGCAGGAATCTGTACGTACGCAAACTTTCACGTTCTTCCGCTACATAAATCCTGATCAGCGTGAAAAGTAACGCACGTGCATGCGCCTTCTGTCCCGCCCCAACTCCTCCCAGAATTATGCCTCTTTGAATATGCAAATCAATATAAATAGCTCTTAAGCTCAGCCTTCTGTGAAAAGACAATGGGAAAAGCACGGGGGAAAATATAAGAATTTCAGCAAATACCAAGTGGAGGCAAAGGAAAAACGTACTATTTGTTGGTTTAAACAGTGATATAAACAACAAAAGGAAGTTGATCAAGTGACAGAATGTCGGAGAAACTCGAAAGCTCAAGTTCACAAAGTCGCACAGTGCCTGAAATAAAAAAAGAAGTCACATATCAAAATCACCGTGAAAAGGCGAGTCGTAGCCCACCGTCTGAGTGTCATATGAAAGCTTATTAGGGTACAGACAAAAAAAAAAATAGCCACACAGTGGAAAAAAAGCACGAAATGTCAACTTTAATCTTGAAATTTCCACTTTAATCACGTAGTTTATTTTGCCATTAAAGTAGAACATTGTAAAGTTCATCTTAAAATCGTTTAATTTACTAGTTTCTCAAATCCCATTGTAACTAAAGTAGCACGTTAAATGCTTTGTTCTGTATTTGATTTTCTTTGTGCACTGTGTGTGAATCACTACCTGCTTCTTAAACGGGCTTTCTCTTTCTCCGACAGGACACATAATCCATTGCATTCGTGATATTACAGCTCTCTGAATAATTAAAATACTGAGATGTATACGTGATATCTTTTACATGATGATAGGAATGAAAGCATGTTATTAAACATGGGAACACGGTGGCGCCGTGCTTGTTCATGTCTCATGCAATACGCTTGCTGCACCATGTGCGACCTTCAATGAAATAATTTATTACAGAAGTACTGTCTCTTTCAAATGTACTAACCTCCAATTCCTGTCCTTACTTTTCTTTCTCCAAATACCCAATCGCCACACAATCAGCTCTGTAATAGACGTGAAGCCATTTGTAAGCTTTGAACGCCGATTCTTCAAAACTTTTAAGGAACATTGAAATATCTTCATAGTACATGTTTAATTATTCTATCCGTCTATCCTTCCAGCGTCGCGTCAGCACCAGCAAGAATACAACGCAATGCAGGAACAACCCCTGAACTAGCTAGCGCTGCAGCACCGTGTCCTCACATGTTTAATTATTAACAATACAAATTATTTAAATGAAGTTAAAGTTTTATCTGTATAATATAATCAACATATTTTGCTGCATTTCATCTTAAACATGATATGGTCATCATATGTAAATACGCGTTTTATAAAGTGGCTCAGGTTGTGCAATATTATAACTGTAGTGCAAGTTTACAGTGGGGTAATTGTACTTTTAAGTACGAACAGTTCTACAAGGAGTGCTTGATGGACTGATTGAGTGTGTTTATAGTTCTTGGGATGAAACGTTTTCTGAACCGCGACTTGATACAGGAAAGGCTTTGAAGCATTTTGCCGTGGCTGAGGCAGCGTCTGCTTCATGCTGTATACCGATAATTCTCTTTCCAATCAGCTGCTGCTGTGATTCCCCACTCAGATACAGTGATATAAATACTCTGAGTGGTGCAGTGAGAGTAATATGGAAAAAGATGATCTGTTGTGGCAACCCTTAACGGGAGCAGCTGAAAGAAGAAGAAGATGCAGTGAGAGTAACAATGCTAAAGTAGTTATGGTATTTGGAATACTATGGCTATTCCCTGGACCATTATATTGCTACAGGTTAATTACAATCAGATGCATTACACTAATAAACAATATGCAGTTAGTTTCAGTGTATTTATAAAGCTGCGTCAGGAATGTGGATCTAAGAAAGAAAGGGTGACCACACAGGAACAGTAGCACTGCTTTGATGATGGGTGCTGCCAGTCTGCAAAACCGAGCGGAGAAATTGTGTGTGCGCACTTTGTAAATAATTATGTATAATAAACGTGTGTGTTGCTGCCTGAACCATCGGTGTCCACCTGTCTGTGTCCGGGCCAGCTTCCACACTGCATTATAAGACAGAGGTAAAATGTTTGTATCAATAGATTTGGGTTCATTATACCTACTAAAAATATCTACACATTGTGGAACGAGCCCCGGACACAGACAGGTAGACATGTTTAAGCACCACCACACATTTATTTACAACTATATTTACAATTAAAGTGCCACACAACCCCCAAGACTCCCCAAAGTCCAGGCCTCTTTCACTCTGCCTGCTTCACTGCCTCCACTCCTCTCCACCAAGCTCTGTCCTGCTCCTCACCCGACTCCAGCCCTCGAATGGAGGGAGGCGGCCCCTTTTATAGCCACCCAGATGTGCTCCAGGTGCCTCTCGATAATCTTCCGCCGGCACTCCGGGTGCCCTGTGGTGGAAGTGCTGAGGTCCAGGGCTCTGTAGGCATCGGGTGCCCCCTGGCGGTGACCACAGGCCCCTAGAAGACTGAGCTTCAAAGATCTCTACCCCTGGTCCCCAAAGCAACCAGGGCGGTCGCCCCCTCATGGTCTGGAGGAGGGGGTCCTCCTGGGCGTCCCGGCTGGGTACCACCCTCAGCCGCGTGCCACAACATCTATAATTGCTAATTACACATGGAAACTACTCAAGAAAGGATTTGGAACTCTACTTTGCATACCTAATATCATTAGAAATAACAGGTACGTGTCTACAAACTGTACAAGCCCTGGAGCGCAGCTAGATCAGCCAGGGCTCACCACAGGCCAGGAAACTGACAGACCCCCTGCTGCGTTCGTCCCTGTGCATTCTTGTCAACAGCTGTGCATATGCCCCCCTTCCTCCAAACCCATGAGGCTGGGGGCGTGCAGCGACTTTTTTTTCCATGAGAAGTAAAAGATTTTAATGATAATGTGTAAAACACGAGATAACTAGTTCGATATAAACCTTGTAAAAATCACACAAACGTATGCAACAGTTCCCTTTTAAATTACGTATATAAAAATCTAACCTTGGATGTATAATTTGTATAAAAAGGATATCCAATACAACACACATATCAGCTGGCCCTAAGGAAACATATTGTAGAAGAAATGCAACTTTCTAAATGTTAGATTGCCTTCAACATGCAGTCATTCTGGGGATAGAGAAAGGCGCTTTAAAACACTCTTTGGCAAGCCACGCTTTCCAAAGCACATCGCCACCAGCTCCAGCACCCTGAAACTAAAGGGGGTGGGGGTTCAGTGTCGATTCACATTTCAGTTGTTAGTCCGGCTCAGTCCTTATGCTGATGTAATGGGCTATAAACCAGTGTTTTAAAGAAAAGGCAGAATTTCTGGAAAATTCTGCTACAGGTTATTGCTGATGGCTATCTACAGGACACAAATATTTACCTGTCTTGCTAAAGAGTCACCTGCTTTGAATAGTCAGACTGCTTTGATGTAGTATCTTATCTACACACAATGTGTAGATACAGAACTGTCTGCTTCCTTGGAAAATTAACGAGTTCTGGGGACATTGGTTTCTAATCAAGTACTCAAAGTAAATGTGTTTACACTATTTGTTATACAGAGTAAATTGGTTTGCACCATTGTTTTCACTGATTACCATGTTCATCTATGCAGAAATTGAAGCATATATATATTTCTGGGAAAAGGAGAATAAAGGTAGAAGAGAACAGAGAAGTATGGTCTGAGACTTGGGACTGCTGTCTGTTTCTTTTATGTTTTACACCATATTGCTGTGGCTACACCCTGTAGCAACAGTGGCTTGTACCTGGCCCAGGTTCCCCTAGGCCTGAGGTCGGTAACAATTGGGGGCTCGTCCGGGATCAGCACCCTGTCATGGAGACAGTCATCACTACACCTGGTAATTCCTGTTGTGAAACTTCAGGGACGACTCCTGTAATTGAGTCATCCAGAGAGCCCAGCTTCAGGTACAGAAGAGAGATGGCAACATCCGGACCACGCAAGATGCTGATCTGGGATATCCATAAGAAATTAATATTGCTGGATTACAATCAACTCAGCATTCTGGCTGCAAGTATAGGAGATGAAGGAGGAGATGAAACTGTAGAACTCTCACAACTAGGTGAACAAGAACTTTATTATTTCCTTTTTGATTATATTAAGAGTGAAAAGTTGAGAAATTTCGAGGACGAAGGCATGTCACACTTACTTCATTTCCAGGATATGATTTCACAACTCCTAACCAAAAAGGATTTCAACCCTGCTAGGAGTATGGATTGTACAGGTACTACCACTGCAGGGCCGGATCAAGATATTCATTTGAGCCGAGCTAAACATTTTGGCCGAAATTTTAGGAGGAACTCTATGGACTTGGAGAAAGGATGTCTTCCTTACATGACTTCAGATCAAGTGGTAAGACTCACTGATATTGCTACTTTTCTGCCTCGTAGGGAGTTCAAAGTCCATGGTGGGCAAATCTATGATGGGGGCTCTGAAATGTCATACAGTAACCTTTGCAAACAAATAGATGTAGGGTTACATGAGGGATTTACTGAGTTTGAAGTTGTTAAGTCTGTGCTAAAAGTAGTTAAACCTGGTATCTTCAAAAAGTTTCTTATGAGTAGAGATGATCTCACATTAGATGAGCTCAAACGATTTCTTAGGTTACACATTAGGGATAAAAGCAGCACAGAACTGTTTCAGGAACTGAGCTACACAAAGCAACAAGATAGGGAAACACCCGAACATTTTGTATATAGGATAATGGATCTTCGACAACGCATGCTGCAGGCATCAGAGCAGCATGGAGCTGAATTCAGTTATGACAGAAAATTAGTTCAGGGCATATTTCTTCATACCCTTTATCAAGGGTTCAATGAAAAAAATAACAACATCAGACAAGACATAAAACCATTTCTTACTGACTTGAAGGTGACTGATGATATAATTGTAGAGAAGATAACTAAATCTACCAAGGAGGAAGCAGAGAGAATAAAGCGTCTTCACACTCCGAGTGAACATAGGTCAATCTCTGTAAATTCAGTACAACAAAAGGACAGTTCACAGGCTGATCAGACTGAACTGAGTCAAGCAAGCGATAGAATGCAAGTTGACAGTGAAGCTATAAAGCAGTTAACTGCTCGAGTGTCCGAACTAGCAAAACAATTTGACAAGATTGTGAACCATAACGATAATGATAATTTGAAAGTTCTTTGTGGACATCAAGCTCATAATACTACCCTTGAGCAGCTGGCAGCTCAAGTGTCTATGCTAAAAAAAAATTTTGAAAAGATCACAAAGCATACTGGTAACAGTACTCGGACAGATGTCTGTGCACTGCCACAATTAAACACTCAGGTCTCAAGAGATAGTCCTAAAAGAAGATGTCAAGAATGTGCCCAGCAGGGAAAAGAATGGTGTACTCACTGCTTTCGCTGTGGTTTGATGGGACACAGAGCTGTTGGCTGTACTAAGAGATGGGAATCGGGAAACTGGGGAAGGTCACTGGAGAGGGGACAACCAGTGACCAACAGGAGTAACAGATCCCCCCAGATTGAGGCTCCCACAATGCAAAACACATATCTACTGCCCCCTAAAGAAAAACGTGCTGCCCAACTAATTGGGAGTCGCTGCATGGTCACGTGTGTAATCAATGGAATTCAAACACAAATGCTGTTAGACACAGGAGCACAGGTTAGCATAGTAGGGAGAGAGTGGGTAAGGAAGACATTGCCTGATGTTAAGATTCAGTCACTTGAGAGTTTATTAACAGGAAGTGCACTCTGTATTACTGCAGCAAATGGCACTGAGATTCCATTTGAAGGGTGGATTGAGGTGTCACTTCAGATACTGAGCTCCAGGCATGGGCAGGTAGCCATTGATGTTCCTTTGTTAGTAAGTCAAAGTCATGTTAACTGTCCACTGTTAGGCTTCAATGTTATAGAGGAACTGATCCGAGAGAATTGTGACCAGACCGATACCACCAGTCTTAGCGCACTGCTGAGTGAGGCATTAAACCTGAAAGGTGACACAGCAGATAATATCATCTCTGCAGTAGGAGTAAAACCTGGGGAAGCAATATCACCAGGTATTACAGTAAGGATGGGCAAAAAGGGGCTGGTTATCCCAGCATGTCAAATATGTCAAGTGAGATGTAAAATTAGGGCTTTGCCTAGACGAGGCACAATGACTTTTGAGCCACTAGCAGAGAATCATTGCCCAGAGGGCATTGAACTACTCCCTGCCATTGTTGACAATCCAACTGATACTTCAAAACTAATTACCATACCTCTCCAAAATTACACCTTACATGATCTCTACCTTCCTAGTGGAACATTATTAGGCACTCTAGAAGAAATTATTGATATCTGGCCAGTCCTTCCCCCACCATCTGACCCAGTAATACTCAGCCAGCTAGTTGATGGCCAAGTCAATGCTGCACACCCAGAGTACAGTAGAGTTAATCAGGGAAGCAACAAATACAAGGTTACTGCTAGGGAGAAATGGAACCCACCAGTAGATTTGTCCCACTTAAAAGAGGAAGAACAAGAGGTAGTCAAGCACATGTTATATGAAGAATCAGATGTATTTTCATGTGAAGATGGTGAAATTGGTTGCATTCCAGATTTGAAGCTAAAAATCCACTTGAAAGATGATACTCCTGTGCAGAAAAGGTACAATGCTATTCCAAAGCCCTTATACAAAGAGGTGAAAGAATACATCCAGAACCTTTTGGACAATGGTTGGATAAAGAAGTCCGCTTCGGCTTACTCTTCTCCAGTTGTCTGTGTCAGGAAAAAGGACTTAAGTTTACGTCTTTGTGTGGACTTTAGAGAGCTAAACCGTAAAACCATCCCTGACAGACACCCCCTGCCACGCATTCAAGACCTACTGGATAACCTTGGGGGCTACTCATGGTTTTCAATCCTGGATCAAGGAAGTGCATATCATCAAGGTTTCATGGATGAGGACTCAAGATCTGTCACTGCTTTCAGTACCCCATGGGGGCTATATGAGTGGGTACGCATTCCTTTTGGCTTGAGCAACGCTCCTGCAGCATTTCAAAGATGCATGGAAGGGGTACTGGAACAATTGAGAGATGAATGTTGCACTCCATATTTGGATGATGTACTTTGCTTTTCCAAAACATTTCATGACCATGTGGAAGACTTGAGACGGGTACTGTGTCGAATGAGAGAGCACGGAATAAAATTACGACCAGAGAAATGCGAGTTATTCAGACAACAAATCCGGTACGTAGGTCGTCTAGTGTCAGAAGAGGGGGTACAGATTGACCCTAAGGATTTGGAAGCAGTCCGACAATTAGTGGAAAAGGAACCCACAACAGTTGGAGAAGTCAGATCATTGCTGGGCTTCCTTAGTTATTACCGCTCCTTCATACAGGACTTTTCCAGGTTGGCAAAACCTTTGTTTGAACTTTTAAATGGAACTATTGGAAATACTGGAAAATCTAGCTTGTTGACTACAGTAAGAGGGAGGATAAAATCCAATGTACAGCTACCTTCAAGGACACCAGTTCAATGGACTAATGAACATCGTACAGTCATTTCTAAATTTGTGGATATACTCACCACTCCACCCATACTGGCTTTTCCAAATTTTGAATTGCCCTTTGTTTTGCACACTGATGCATCAAACGAAGGACTAGGAGCAGTACTTTACCAACAGCAGGATGGTAAACTACGTGTAATTGGCTACGGATCGAGAACACTCACCCCAGCTGAAAGAAATTACCATCTCCACTCTGGCAAGTTAGAATTTTTGGCCCTGAAGTGGGCAATCTGTGAAAAATTTAGAGACTATCTATATTATGCACCCACCTTCACTGTATATACTGACAATAACCCTCTGACATATGTTCTGAGTACAGCAAAATTGAATGCAGTGGGTCATCGCTGGGTTGGAGAATTAGCAGACTTTAACTTTGACATCAAATACCGCCCTGGGAAAGCAAATACAGATGCTGATACACTGTCCCGCTTCCCTGTGGATTTACAGGCCACTATCACTGAGTATAAGGAAACAATATCTCCAGAAGTCGTCTCAGCTGTCTGGCAGGGGGACAAAGCAGCTAAAGATAAAGAAGTGCCATGGGTGGCTGCTCTACAGTTCACCTCAATGGAGAACGATGTGTTGCCAGGAAGTGCTGATACAATCACACCAAATGATATTAGGGTTGCACAGCAAGAAGATGCTACCATCAGTGAAGTGATTAACCTCAAAAGCAGAGGATCGGGTCCAAATAAGATGGACAAGGAACAAATGGGAACTGAAACAAAGAGACTGATACATGAATGGAACAAACTCACCATTGACAAGGGAGTACTGTACAGGCAAGTAGGAAAAAGAAAGCAACTTGTCTTGCCACATAAGCTGAAACCAGTTGTCCTTAAAAGCCTCCATGATGATATGGGACATATCGGATCTGACAAGGTGATTCATCTGGCCAGAGAAAGGTTTTATTGGCCTTACATGCAGCAAGAGATTGAAGATTATGTAATTCGACAATGCATCTGCATCAAGCAGAAGCACCCTAGTAACCCAGACAGAGCACCTATGGGCTCTATTACTACAAGCGAACCTTTTGAACTGCTGTCTGTGGACTTTCTGCATCTTGAGCCAAGTAAAGGAGGTTATGAATATGTTCTGGTTCTGATGGATCACTTCACTCGCTTTGCACAAGCATATGCCACCAAAAACAAATCTGGAAAAACCGCAGCTGAGAAGATTTTCCAAGACTTTATCCCTCGTTTTGGCTACCCTGCAAAGCTGCACCATGACCAGGGGCGTGAGTTTGAAAATAACTTATTTCAGAGGCTCCAACAACTATCTGGAATAACTCACTCCCGCACCACCCCCTATCATCCACAGGGGAATCCAGTAGAACGATTAAATCGAACTCTGCTTCAGATGCTCCGAACCTTGGAAGAAGAGAAAAAGTCAAAGTGGAAAGACTACCTACCACAAATTGTGCATGCATATAATTGTACAAGACACGAATCAACTGGCTATTCACCATTTTTCCTCTTGTATGGCAGAGCTCCAAGATTACCTATCGATTTGTTGTTTAATCTTACAACTGACAATGAGGAAACAGACAGCCAGGACTTTGTGCAAAAATGGGCAACCAAGATGAAAGAAGCTTACCAGATTGCTGCAGATAACAGTCGGAAAGCATCGGCCAAGGGTAAGCAGTATTATGACCGTACAGTGAGGGGCGCTATTCTTCAACCAGGTGACAGAGTCTTAGTCAGAAACCTATCTGAGAGAGGAGGCTCAGGAAAACTCCGTGACTACTGGGAAAAAGAGGTATGTCGTATTGTGGAGAGAATTAAAGACAGCCAAGTGTACAAGGTACAGCCAGAAGTTGGTAGCAGAACACCCCGGATACTGCACCGCAACCTCCTGCTCCCTGTCAATGACTTACCTCTTGAAAAAGACACTAAATTGAACACAGTGAAAAGGAAAATGCAAAGACCAGCAAAAACAAATAGTGAGACACCAGACTCAGCATCTGATCACTCCGATGAGGAAGCAGAAACCTCATATGGCCCCCGTCGCTTGCCATGCTTTCCTGCACATGTCAGATCTGAGGTCATAGAATCTGAGTCACGCTCCAGGCTCAGAGCCAAGGCCCAAGAGGACTACCCTGAACCACGAGAACCACGAGAAACTGACAGAAATCCTTTGCAAGGAACATCAAGGGAATTAGGACTGGAAATGGAGACCAGTGTTGCTGAACCCCAGGTGGGGAATATTGATGAAGCCGTAGAACCCACAAATGGTCAAGAATACCTAGCAACAGAACACCAGAGTGACAGAGAAGGGGACACTTTAAGAAGATCGACTCGCACTGTCAGACCCAGAGAAGTATTCACATACCACAGACTGGGGCAGCCATCATACCAGCCTTGGAATCCTGGTGTCCATGCAGTTACACAGAATCCTAGGTATCTGTTACCAAGCCCCACCATAATGTATCCAGCATACCCAGAATTTGATTATTATGGTTGAAACACAATAGACACTGAACTAAAGGCCGAGCCTTTGGAGCAAGATGTCAGGAGACATCTAAAAAAAAATAGGGGAGAGTGTAATGGGCTATAAACCAGTGTTTTAAAGAAAAGGCAGAATTTCTGGAAAATTCTGCTACAGGTTATTGCTGATGGCTATCTACAGGACACAAATATTTACCTGTCTTGCTAAAGAGTCACCTGCTTTGAATAGTCAGACTGCTTTGATGTAGTATCTTATCTACACACAATGTGTAGATACAGAACTGTCTGCTTCCTTGGAAAATTAACGAGTTCTGGGGACATTGGTTTCTAATCAAGTACTCAAAGTAAATGTGTTTACACTATTTGTTATACAGAGTAAATTGGTTTGCACCATTGTTTTCACTGATTACCATGTTCATCTATGCAGAAATTGAAGCATATATATATTTCTGGGAAAAGGAGAATAAAGGTAGAAGAGAACAGAGAAGTATGGTCTGAGACTTGGGACTGCTGTCTGTTTCTTTTATGTTTTACACCATATTGCTGTGGCTACACCCTGTAGCAACAGTGGCTTGTACCTGGCCCAGGTTCCCCTAGGCCTGAGGTCGGTAACACTGACACAAAAGATGTTCACACATAATTACTTTAACATAAGTTCGTATCTTCCGGGGTCAGTTTAAAACGAGCTTAAAGTGAGGACAGACATTTGCTAAAAGAAATCTACGCATGACAAAGGCTCCTTTTTAAAAAATACCGGACTTTTCGGTGTCTGACCAAAGGTTTAGATGTAAGTCACCAGTACACTGACCCATTAAAGACAAAATGGGGCGTCTTCTTTCTAATTTTAATGACTAGAACTAAATGAAATATAATTATTGTCCATACATTCTCTTCTCCAGCGAGTCCCGACAAACCAGGACCACGGTAAGGCCTATTCATGATTATTATAAGCGTTAAACGAGCATGTTTTAAAATGGAGGGATGAATCCTTATATTTTATCCTTAATATTAATATTTCCAAGTTGATTCTCCGGTAACTCACTTTTAAAAATGATATTTGTTTACAATGTGCAGGATTTAATTAACAGCATGATATGCGTGAGCACGCTCGTGTGTGTATAAGTTTTAGGATTTTATATTTATATCTACCTATCTAGCTAACTATCTACCTATCTATCTACGTGTACGACGATTAATGTATAAATTCATATGACTGAAGCAAACAATATTAGTTTTTTCTGTTACTGAAACGGCCTTTACAATCAAGTAGTGTTTGTCTCGGCGTCTGAAAATTCAAACAGAGCCTCTTCTCTGAGAATATTTAGGCCTGGTTTAAAAGCGCAGGCCGGGTGTGTAATAGCTCTGACATAAGATGTCAATATTCTGAACTATGTGCAGAAGGGCCCGCTTGTGAAATGCGTACTCTTTCGAAGTGGACTCCCGCTGTAACCGGTTGTCTTCTGTACGGAGCTGCCCGTTTTTTAAAAGTCTGAGATAACGAAACATTTTTGCTTTATAAACTCTCATTTGGACAGCCGGCTTGAGACAGCCTCCAGGGGTGAACAGGGAGCAGGAGCTTTACGGCAACTGTGTTTCCGTTCATTTCGCTACTTTACCAGGCACAGAGTATCCAATACTGTATATTAACACGGTACTAGGCAGGGTCTATTGAGGATCAGGAGTTCACTTTCTTTTTTCTCACTAATGCAATTGGGATCTGCCTCTTTGTAGATTTAGTTTGTAGGGACAGCGTTTATCAACCTTTACATATTTGCGACCCAAGTTTTCATAACAGTTTTAATCGTGCCCCCTTAGCGTTTTTTGAAAGGAGCCCCCAAATACCAATTTGTTCTTTTTTAATTAATGATATATCATAGATGCATATTTTATTATACCTACTTAACCTTTATTGACATTTATCTAACTCTATATTTATTTTTTTAGTATCAGAATGTAGTTTGAGTTAATTTGTTTTGGTTTCAATAGATGTATTTTTCATATTTTCGATTCTTGTTTTCTTTTTTTCACTTCTTTGCGCTCCCCTTTTTGTTACTTCGCGCCCCCCTAGGGGGCCAGCCCCACAGTTTGAGAACCACTGTGTAGGGGTTGATTTGTAAAACACTCTGCATCACTTCAAGTTAAATTAGATTTGATCGGTTATTCAGCGGTCCAGCGGTGTTCCATTTTTGTTATAAATTGTATTTACTATCTCTTTATTTACTAAACATTTTATATGTTGAATAGAAAACAGTTATCTTGTTCAGTCTTTAACTTAAAACAGCATTTTCATCAACAGGCTATGAACACTTTGGTACTTAGGGTGCTTTGTATAATACAAAGTTTTAGAAATTCTGTTAATGCTTGGTAATAGCATTCCACTTTACCGCAGTTATACGCCCCTGAAAAATAAGAATGGTTATAGTACGTTATATAAGCCTATACACTACAGGGCTGATGATTAGGCTTATTTTGGACATGTTAGGCAAATCAGGAAGGAAAATGTTTTAGTGAATAGTTACATAATATCTATTACCAGTAACGGCGTACTGCACAATAACGTGCAGTGAATACACTTGACTTGAGCATTCATAGTATTCATCCTCTTTCTCTGTACATTTAGCATTCTTTTGCTCAGAGGATGATGTGCTTGCTGCTTCCTGAGCAGCTCTTCTTTTCTCCACCCTAGTGGCCCGCTGCTTCTCTTTTATCTTTTCACGTTAAAACTGATTAAGTTAGTTTTTGTGTTGCAATTACTTAGTAAGTTTTCTTTAATATTTCACTTAATCTGGTACTTAAATCTTCAATCTGCCTCAAGAATGATTATCGAAGGTGGTAGGGAATGAGAACGGCCCCCGTACACATGCACCGCACGGCCACCCTGCTGTGCGGTGCCGAGAGTTGATTCAACAATAAAATAAAATAAAAGTATAAAAAGAGTAATAAAATCATCACCCCGAAAGCGGATAGTAGACGTCATGTAGTATTGTGTACCAAATTTCAAGTTAATAGGTGAAACGGTTTGAGAGCTACAGGTGATTTAAAATCCTGGACAGACAAACGAACAGCCACTGTAGCCTATTATAGAAGAAGATATGTGTTAACACAAGGATTACAAGTTTACTGAAACTGTGAGGTTTATTCTTTCTTTTAGGTAGTTCAAGTTACATAGGACATCTATCATTGAAAACGGCTTTTCCCCTCTGTTTGTGAAAAAAAGCACCCTTTGTTTGAGTCGCATTCAGGGTGAAGGGGATGTAAGTTTGCCCATATCCATATCAAGCAAGTATCACAAATATAAGACTGTAAAAAAAACTAAATTTACAAACACTAAGTCGCAGAGGAAATTAAAAAACATATTAAGAACGGATGAACAAGGGATCACCCCAAGCTCGCTGCACACAGCAACTGAACCTATGTGTTTTTGCAGTATATTATTAGCTAAATGGTGATCTATTTAACCTTTTCCTCGGGGTTGCAAAGAGTTGGGTAAAACATTATTTAACATCTGATAGCATTATGCTAATTAACATTAGCCTGCTATTGTTAGGACCTTATCCAGCACTAAAAGTTGGGTTTGTGTTCCTCCAGATTCAGGAAGAACATGAAAAAGTGGAGTTATAAAGGAATTATTACAATTTGAAAAACTGCCATAATGTATAAAAAAAACATTGATAGGGGACAAAACCAGCATGAAAAGAAACCTTTTTGAAATAAATAATAAGCTTTTTTGACGTGTGCAGTTTGGAATAGTCACAGTTAATTTTTAAATAAAACTTGCAAAAGACATATTAAAAATATTAAATATTAAAACTAAATAAAGCACAGAAGTTCCATTTAATGATATCAATTAGTGTTAAGTATTATCAAGCACTGGGTTCTATTTACAGTATAAGGTTTATTTAATTTAGTTATAAGCAAAATGATTGAATGCATTTTTCTTTGAAATTAACCATAGTTTGATATAGCTTTAAGAATGAGAATGCAAGACAAACCTATGCACTTAATAACAAATGTTGCCATTTCAATAGGGCAATCTTGGATCTCTGTTTTATTTTAACCTTTTGACAAGAAACCCCTGGTCAGCGAAATATACCACATATATTGAAAATGAACCGTGCTAACTAAATAGATATAAGATAAGATATTTTAGAATATGGACCTGGGCGCTGCCCAAATGATTCTGACAAACTAAGGGGTCTGCACTTAATTGTCAGACTTCCTGCAGGTACTATGGATCTTGTAATGAAGAGTGCAAAAGATTCTATAATATTTATTTTTTAAAGGGCAATATGACAGAGTGTCACGTTTGGGTCACAGAATTGCACAGAAAACAGAGGAGGTTGAAGAGACTGGCACTTTATTCAAACACTGCAAACAAACATTTGTCTCTTTAAAAGGTTGTAAACGTGCTTCTTGACAGGATAGCAAGAGAGAAGGAGAAGCAAAAACAATCAATTCCAAACTGACAGAAGCCCGTACAAGCTTTTTAAGTAAGTGGAGTACCGCGCGAGAGGTATATTACACGACAGAGCCATCAGAAAGGTAAGGAGGAATGTGAAGGTAGTCTGTTAACATTTTTCAGGGGTTTTCCCAGCAGCGTCTGTATTCTCTGGAGGTGCGATCAGCTCCGCAGCTCACACCCCCTCCCTCAGCTTTATTCACGTTTTCGCGAATCAAGCAACTCTCCAGACCAGGTTCAAATAGACGTGACTGGACATCAGCATTGACATGCTCAGAGCCAGGTCGATGCCTGACTGTAAAACTGTAAGGTTGTAAGCCCAAGAACCATCTCATTAGATGAGAGTTTGTATCTTTTTGACGATATAACCATTGAAGTGGAGCATGATCAGTTACTAATGTGAAATTTCGTCCCCATAAGTAATAACATAGCGCTTCTACAGCCCATTTAATCGCCAAACATTCTTTCTCAATAGTTGAATAATTGCATTCTCTGGGGAGCAATTTCCTACTCAAGTAAGTGTTAGGGTGCTCATCTCCATCAAAAACTTGGGACAGGACTGCACCTACACCGAATGCACTTGCGTCTGTCTGTAGTACAAAATCCTTAGAGAAATCGGGATTCCGCAAAACCGGATAAGAAGACAAAGCGGTTTTCAAATCTGAAAAAGAACGTTTGCAAATTTCTGTCCATAAAATAGTGCTTTTTTTTTCTCCTTTAGTAAGCTCTGAAAAAGGGGCAGCCCTATGTGCAAAGTCAGGGATGAATCTTCTGTAATAACCCGCAAGCCCCAGAAAAGCGCATACCTGTTTTCTGCATTTTAGGCCGGGGGTAAGCAAGCATCTCTTCCACTTTTCTCAACTGTGGACGAAGTAAACCTCTGCCCATTGAATAACCTAAATAATGAGTCTCAGACATACCCAGTTTACATTTCTTAGGGTTAGCAGTCAAGCCAGCCGGGAGTCTCGTAAATTCATAAAGTCCATCAGGAGTCGAAAATGCTGTTTTCTCACAACTGTCAGCCTCTAGAGGCACCTGCCAATAGCCCTTTGTGAGGTCTAGTGTGGAGATATAGGTCGCCTGACCCAGTTTTTCCAACAGCTCGTCAACACGGGGCATTGGATAAGCATCAAATTTACAGACCTTATTCAAGCGCCTAAAATCGATACAGAAGCGAACCGAACCGTCTTGCTTTGGGACTGATACGACCGGACTACACCAGTCACTTTTACTTTCACGAATTACACCTAATACCAGCATCTTCTTGACTTCTTCACGCACAATATTTCTCTGTGCTTCCGGGATTCGAAACGGCCGCATCTGTACCCGGACACCGTGTTCTGTAGTGAGTTTATGTTCTGCTAGGTTAGTGACGCCTGGCAAGTCTGAAAAGACATCAGTGTTCCGTTCAATCAAAAGTTAATAATTCTGTCTTTTGTAAGCCAGTCAAATCGTTACCAATTCGCAACATCGGTTTGAGAGACAGCAGCTAAGGAAGTGTAAATACCCTGCCGATCATACCATTCCTTCAAGAGATTAACGTGTAAAATCTGGAATGGTTTGCGCCGGCCTGGTATTCTAACTTTGTAATTTACTGGTCCCATACGCTCCTCAATAATGGCAGGGCCCTGCCATTTAGCTAGGAATTTATGCGGGTCAGACGGAACCAGTACCAAAACACGATTGCCAGGTTTGAATTCGCGAAGTTTACTGCGCCTATCGTAAAGATGCTTCTGTGTTTCCTGTTTGCGTTGTTGATGCTCCACAGCAATAGAAGAAAGTTTAGAAATTCTATCTTGTAATGAAACTACCTCATCTGCAAAGCTCAGCCCAAGAGCTGTTGACTCATTTCCTATCCAATCCTCCTGTACAACATCCAGGATGCCTCTCGGACGCCTGCCAAATAACAGCTCGAACGGACTCAAGCCAGTGGACGCTTGCGGCGATTCCCGCACCGCGCACATAACAAAAGGCAGGACAGAGTCCCAGGATGTGGGATCATTATGAGCAACTCGTCTGATCATTTGTTTAAAGTCTTGTTAAACCGTTCAGTCAAACCATTAGTCTGTGGATGGTAAACAGTGGTACTCAATTTCTTAATAGCAAAGCTGTCACACAATTGTTTCATCCCGCGAGAAGTAAAAGGTGTGCCTTGATCAGTCAAAATTTCCCTAGGGATGCCAACACGAGTAAAAATCCCGCACAGAGCTTTGGCTACAGAGGAGGAGTTGGCCTTTTTCAAAGCAGCCACCTCTGGATATCGTGTTGCATAGTCAACCAACACCAGCATATATTGATACACACTTTTAGTCTTAGGCAAAGGGCCTACAATATCTAATCCCAACCTCTGAAACAGGATTTCTAAAATAGGCATAGGGCACAGGGGAGGCCAAGGAGGCTTATAAGCGGAGACGATCTGACAGTCAGGACATGAAGTACAGAACTGTTCAACATCTTTTCCCATATTCAGCCAATAAAATCGTTTTGATAAGTGATCTCTGGTCTTATCAGCCCCAGGTGCCCTCCCAAGATGTGAGAGTGGGCCAGCTGCAAAAGAATTTCCTTATGCACTTCAGGTACAACTAGTTGTTCAATAAAGTCCCCCATTAAATGGTCTGAAATCACTCTGAAAAGACAACCGTCTTTTTCTAGAAAGTGTGGAGTTTTCAAGCCCCCAGTATCACGGTCTTGGTAATAGGAGTCACTAGCAGTGCGAGCCTGTTTAAATGCATATTCTAATGAACTATCAGCATGCTGCAAGCGCACAAAATCCAACTGCTCACTAGTACTCGGTTTGAGTTCTGAGGCATTTGCAATCTGGGAGGATGTAGAAGGGCCTTCCTGCCACCCTGGGAAATTGTGGGGGGTGTCTCCCTCAGTCTCGCTGGAGAAATCGGGTTCGATATTTAATTGGTGTTCTGGTACAATGTTTAATTGGGGCTCAAGATTATCTCCGACCGCCACTAGTTCCTCTTCTTCTTCCCCCCCTCCAAGTTCAAAAGGCGGCTCGATAACCGGTGCGCGACATTCAGCAATTAGTCTAGGAAAAAGGGCATTTCTTCTGCCTATCAGTAAAGGCCAGGGGCAGGAGTCTGAAACAGCAGACCAAGTGACGACCCTTATAAGTTAAAGGAAGAAGTAATGTCTGATAGTCTTTAACATCTCCATGTACACAACGTATCTTTACAGTCTCAGTGTTACTAAGATATCTGTCGTCAAGACAGTCCCTTCTGACAACACAAAGGTCACTGCCCGAGTCCAACAACGCTGATATCTCACGGCCCCCCCAACTTCACTGATATCAATAAGCCATCTTTTTTTTGTGATGAATCGGGAATATGCGAGCAACAAACCTCCGCCAAACCAACTTCCATCGATTGAGCTGGAGACAGGCGACATTCCTTTACCAAGTGACCTGGTTGATCACACCGGAAACTTCTTCGTTCAGCACCACTGCCAAAATATCCCCGGCGACGTCCACGGCCTCGGCCACGCCACCTCCTGCGTCTCCAGGAATGAGCATCTCATTAGCAACCGTGTTCCCCGGAGGTCTTCCCAAAGACATCTGATGATCAGGTCCTGAAGTTTGTCAAAGTTCAGGTCTACGGTCAAGGTGACGAGAATGCTCTGGGCAGTCTCTCGGAGGTTGAAACGCAGCATACGGGGTACCAGATCCACCGCTTTTTCACCAAGCGGTTTGAGAACCTTCTAAACGTTGAGATATAATCGTCAGTGACTCAATATTATGACGGAGAAACTCATCTCGGAGAAGTGCAGGTATCCCGGCCAGTACTATATTCATGACAACCTTTTCTACGACTCGTTCCATCTTGTCACCCTCAAACCAGCAATGGACTTTATGAATCAAATCTTGTATTTGCACTCGGATGTGACCGTTCATATTCAGTGTCCAGTCAAAAAGTGCAAAGCCTTTAGACAAAAAGGTTGTGGTCTTACGCAAAAGAACTTGCTCCTTCAAGAAATAATAATTGCCAAGCTTATCATCAGGTACATTTCATAAGGAAAGTAAAGCGTTGCCAGACAAAAAAGGGGTGACGGTAATGGCCCAGTGTCGTTTGTCCCATCCCAATAAAGTCGCCACTTGCTCAAAAGCCAAAAGAAACATCTCTGGGTGATCAGAAGGACCCATCTTCATCAGCACATTCTTAGCATTGTCTGGTAGCGGAGGCAGTGGAATGATTTGCCAAATATTTTGAGGCAGGACATTCTGTTGAGGCAGGACATTCTGTTGGGGGATCGGATCATCATCCTCTGGATTGTAAGGTAGCGAACATTCTGAGCCATTTGAAATATGTACTCGGAATCCTCAGCATCCATCTGTGCAACCACTCCTGGTACCACTTGTCACGCTTGGGTCACAGAATTGCACAGAAAACAGAGGAAGTTGAAGAGACTGGCACTTTATTCAAACACTGCAAACAAACATTTGTCTCTTTAAAAGGTTTTAAACGTCCTCCTTGACAGGATAGCAAGAGAGAAGGAGAAGCAAAAACAATCAATTCCAAACTGACAGAAGCCCGTACAAGCTTTTTAAGTAAGCAGAGTACCGTGCGAGAGGTATATTACGCGACAGAGCCGTCAGAAAGGTAAGGAGGAATGTGAAGGTAGTCTGTTAACATTTTTCAGGGGTTTTCCCAGCAGCATCTGTATTCTCTGGAGGTGCGATCAGCTTCACAGCTCACCGGAGATATAGCGCACGTGTCCACAGTGTTAAATACTCATAGTGCATGATGTTCAAAATTCACCTATGGTTTTTCAGAAGAGATAGGACAAGTGCGGCGTGTGTGCTGTATTCTCTTTTCTGTATTAACTATTCACAATGACCAGACTCCCGAGACCTTAGGCTTTTTTATGTAGAAGTACAATTCACATACCTGAATAAGAGACAACCATCAAAATACTCTTGATCCAAAACAGGGCCAAGCAGGGGGGTGGGGGTGGGAGTCTGGGTGGGACCGACACCCCTCAAAATACTCTTGACATAAAGGAGGGCCAATCAGGTGGAGGGGTGTAGGAGTCTCTTTTCAAAGAGTCTTTGCCTCAAGCGGGCAGGATTTGCCGGCATATAAAAAACTTTTTCAGCGATGTGTTTTGAGCGGTTAACAATCAGCACCTCTCCGGCTATGCTTCTGATCAGGCACGATGGTCTACGGACCAGACATCCCCCTACGATGGCCTGTTTTGACCTGAGGCTATCGTGCCCGACTCCGAGGACTCTGCGCCTAACAGCTAGCCTCCACACCAGCCTTCTTGGTCAGACCTTCTTATGCCTTCAACTGCCCAGATCTAGGAGCCTGAGCCTCCGTTACCTGCCCCTGGTGATATGTCTGGGTCGGATAGTTTCCTGGAGAACCACGCAGTACCTGACATTTTTGTACCTGCTAATGATGTTCCGGGGTTCCTAGCAGGGGCCTGAGGAGATGCCAGGCAACAAGAAGAGGCAGTGGACGACCTGGTAGAGGCTCCGGCCGCTTGGAAAATATTACCCAAGGATGCGGATTATGTGTGCATGGCCCATGACCAAACTGACGGACCCTGAGTGAGACATTTCGAAAGGCTCTGAAGCTATTCAAGAGTTGGAGAGCTGCTCTGCCGGATATAATAGTGGATCGGTACCTACAAAGTACCGGTCAGGGATGTTGAATAGACCAACCCGGCCAGACACAGCCTATGTGTCTGTTCGAGACTGACCGGCTCAGCAGCAGCTGCTGTCTGTTTTCCACAGATCGTGGCTCAGGATCCTGGTCATCAAGACTCTGGACTGTTTCAACATCTTTCGGCCTTTTCACCAGATTCACGCCTTTGTACAAAATGCTGCCGACAAACTGAAAAATGAACATTCTCTTAAGGAGTCGATTGTACAAGACTTTCATAACATGGACGATGACTCTTACTCAAAACTATGGTAAATAGCCGATGCTTTCTCTAAACGCCATTTTTCTGTACCGGATAGGTCTGATGGACCTTTAAGGTTTTACGGGGTATAAGACCTGGAAAAATCAGATGAAGTGTCTGAACTGAATGTACCGGTGATATAACATGCTTTTGTCGGCTTTTAAACAGACTGTTCAGTTGTAATATATTTTGAAGTGGTTGGTAAAACCTCCCTGAATTTTAATATTGCTTTTAAAAATGACCAATAAAATACCCTTTGATGTTTAAACCCTAACCCTAATTTCTTTCACCGTCGAGGATGGATGGTTGTTGAAAAAGTTTTTTATAGCCCAGCAAATCCTGCCCGCCTGGGGCAAAGACTCTTTGAAAAGAGAGTTCCACACCTCATTGGCCCTCCTTTGTGTCAAGAGCATTTTGAGGGGTGTCGGTCCCACCTAGACTCCCACCCCCCCCCCCCTGCTTGGCCCTGTTTTGGATCAAGAGTATTTTGATGGTTGTCTCTTATTCAGGTCTGTGAATTGTACTTCTACATAAAAAACCCTACGATCTTGGGAGTCTGGTCATTGTGAATAGTTAATACAGAAAAGAGAATATAGCACACATGCCGCACTTGTCCTATCTCTTCTGAAAAACCATAGGAGAATTTTGAACATCATATACTATGAGTGTTTAACACTGTTAACACATGCGCTATATCTCCGTCATATTGCCCTTTAAAGAATAAATATTATAGAATCTTTTGCATTCTTCATTACAAGATCCATAGTACCCGCAGGAAGTCTGACAATTAAGTGCAGACCCCTTAGTTTGTCAGAATCATCTGGGCAGCGCCCAGGTCCATATTCTAAAATATCTTATCTTATATCTATTTAGTTAGCATGTTGGCATGGTTCATTTTCAATATATGTGGTACATTTCGCTGACCAGGGGTTTCTTGTCAAAAGGTTAAAATAAAACAGAGATCCAAGATAGCCCTATTGAAACGGCAACATTTGTTATTAAGTGCATAGGTTTGTCTTGCCTTCTCATTCTTAAAGCTGTATCAAACTATGGTTAATTTAAAAAAAAATGCATCCAATCATTTTGCTTATAACTAAATTAAATAAACCTTATAAATAGAGCCCAGTGCTTGATAATATTTAACACTAATTGATATCATTAAATGGTACTTCTATGTTTTATTTAGTTTTAATATTTAATATTTTTAATGTGCCTTTTGCAAGCTTTATTTAAAGATTAACTCTGACTATTCTAGACTGCACACGTCAAAAAAGCTTATTATTTATTTCAAAAAGGTTTATTTTCATGCTGGTTTTGTCCCCTGTCAATGTTTTTTTATACATTATGGCAGTTTTTCAAATTGTAATAACTCCTTTATAACTCCACTTGTTCATGTTCTTCCTGAATCTGGAGGAACACAAACCCAACATTTAGTGCCAGATAAGGTCCTAACAATAGCAGGCTAATGTTAATTAGCATAATACTATCAGATGTTAAATAATGTTTTCCCCAACTCTTTGCAATCCCGAGGAACGGGTTAAATAGATAACCGTTTAGCTAATAATATACTGCAAAACACGTAGGATCAGTTGCAGTGTGCTGTGAGCTTGGGGTGATCCCTTGTTCATCCGTTCTTAATATGTTTTTTAATTTCCTCTGCGACTTAGTGTTTGTAAATTTAGGTTTTTTTTACTGTCTTATATTTGTGATACTTGCTTGATATGGATATGGGCAAGTCAATGTTTCATTTTGGAATAATAATGTCTAGCTTAACTCTGCCCTTGACCATGATCACAGCACAAACCCTGGTCCTTTGACTCATAATCAAGAAGAATGCAACCACTTCTTGACTCTTGGAATCACAGTTCAAACTTACATCCCCTTCAGCCTGAATGCGACTCAAACAAAGGGTGCTTTTTTGCACAAACAGAGGGGAAAAGCCGTTTTCAATGATAGATGTCCTATGTAACTTGAACTACCTAAAAGAAAGAATAAACCTCACAGTTTTAGTAAACTTGTAATCCTTGTGTTAACACATATCTTCTTCTATAATACGCTACTGTGGCTGTTCATTTGTCTGTCCAGGATTTTAAATCACCTGTAGCTCGCAAACCATTTCACCTATTAACTTGAAATTTGGTACACAATACTACGTGACGTCTACTATCCGCTTTCGGGGTGATGATTTTATTACTCTTTTTATTTTTATTTTATTTTATTGTTGAATCAACTCTCGGCACCACTCAGCAGGGCGGCCATGCAGTGAATGCGTACAGGGCGCCGTTCTCATTCCCTGCCAATTTTGCTAATCATTCTTGAAGCAGATTGAAGATTTAAGTGCCAGATTAAGTCAAAGATTAAAGAAAACGTACTAAGTAATTGCAACACAAAAACTAACTTAATCAGTTTTAACGTGAAAAGATAAAAGAGAAGCAGCGGGCCACTAAGGTGGAGAAAAGAAGAGCTGCTCAGGAAGCAGCAAGCACATCATCCTCTGAGCAAATGAATGCTAAACATACAGAGAAAGAGGATTCAGAGTCAAGTGTATTCACTGCACATTATCGTGCAGTACGCCGTTACTGGTAATAGATATTATGTAACTATTCACTAAAACATTTTCCTTCCTGATTTGCCTAACATGTCCAAAATAAGCCTAATCATCAGCCCTGTAGTGTATAGGCTTATATAACGTACTATAATCATTCTTATTTTTCAGGGGCTTATAACTGCGGTAAAATGGAATGCTATTACCAAGCATTAACAGAATTTCTAAAACTTTGAATTATACAAAGCACCCTAAGTACCAAAGTGTTCGTAGCCTGTTGATGAAAATACTGTTTTAAGTTAAAGCCTGAACAAATTAACTGTTTTCTATTCAACATATAAAATGTTTAGTAAATAAAGAGATACTAAATACAATTTATAACAAAAATGGAACACTGCTGGACCGCTGAATAACCGATCAAATCTAATTTAACTTGAAGTGACGCAGAGTGTTTTACAAATCAACCCCTACACAGTGGTTCTCAAACTGTGGGGCTGGCCCCCTAGGGGGGCGCAAAGTAACAAAAAGGGGAGCGCGAAGAAGTGAAAAAAGAAAACAAGAATCGAAAATATGAAAAATACATCTATTGAAACCAAAACGAATTAACTCAAACTACATTCTGATACTAGAAAAATATAGAGTTAGATAAATGTCGATAAAAGTTAAGTAGGTATAATAAAATATGCATCTATTATATATCATTAATTAAAAAAGAACAAATTGGTATTAGGGGGCTCCTTTCAAAAAACGCTAGGGGGGCACGATTAAAACTGTTATGAAAACTTGGGTCGCAAATACGTAAAGGTTGAGAAATGCTGTCCCTACAAACTAAATCTAAAAAGAGGCAGACCCCAATTGCATTGGTGAGAAAAAAGAATGTGAACTCCTGATCCTCAATAGACCCTGCCTAGAACCGTGTTAATATATTGGATACTCTATGCCTGGTAAAGTAGCTTAAAACAGATCCTGTAAACACACACACACTCAAAAACCTCTGCTGAAGAAGCAGCGTTGCGCCGTTATAATACTCAGTGGTAAAATTACCATTAAAAAGAAAAAACCCTTTTAAATCAGAAAGGACGGTTTCTCGGGGCCCTATTAAGCACGTCCATTCCTTTCATTACTAGTTTAATAGGATCGCGAGTATAAATATGAATACACTCGCAAGCAAACTTTTTAAAATCTAAAGACTTAAATGAAATCAGACAACGTGATCTCAGATCCCCTATGTATTAAGATATAATCTCATAAATACTGGTACATTTTATAATAATCATTTACCCAGTGATTCAACAATACACTTGATACGTCTAAAAATCATCCGGACTTTAAGTCTACTAGTCTGTATTAACGATAATTATATTTCATTTAGCGAAATGAATGGAAACACAGTTGCCATAAAGCTCCTGCTCCCTGTTCACCCCTGGAGGCTGTCTCCAGCCAACTGTCCAAATGAGAGTTTATAAAGCAAAAATGTTTTGTTATCTCAGACTTTTAAAAAACAGGCGGCTCCATACAGAAAACAACCGGTTACAGCGGGAGTCCGATTCGAAAGAGTACGCATTTCACAAGCGGGCCCTTCTGCACGTAGTTCAGAATACTGACGTCTTATGTCAGAGCTATTACACACCCGGCCTGCGCTTTTAAACCAGGCCTGAATATTCTCAGAGAAGAGGCTCTGTTTGAATTTTCAGACGCTGAGACAAAAGCTACTTGATTGTAAAGGCCGTTTCGGTAACAGAAAAAACTAATATTGTTTGCTTCAGTCATATGAATTTGTACATTAATTGTCGTACATGTAGATAGATAGGTAGATAGATAGCTAGATAGGTAGATATAAATATAAAATGCTAAAACTTATACACACATCAGCGCGCTCATGCATATCATGCTGTTAATTAAATCCTGCACGTTGTAAACAAATATCATTTTTAAAAGGGAGTTACCGGAGAATCAACTTGGAAATATTAATATTAAGGATAAAATACAAGGATTCATCCCTCCGTTTTAAAACATGCTCGTTTAATGCTTATAATAATCATGAATAGGCCTTACCATGATCATGGTTTGTTGGGACTCGCTGGAGAATAGAATGTCATTAAAATTAGAAAGAAGACGCCCCATTTTGTCTTTAATAGGTCATTGTACTGGTGACTTACATCTAAACCTTTGGTCAGACACCAAAAAGTCCAGTATTTTTTAAAAAGGAGCCTTTGTCATGCGTAGATTTCTTTTAGCAAATGTCTGGCCTCACTTTAAGCTCGTTTTAAACTGACCCCGGAAGATACGAACTTATGTTAAAGTAATCATGTGTGAACATCTTTTGTGTCAGCATAAGGATTGAGCCGGACTAACAGCTGAAGTGTGAATCGACACTGAACCCCCACCCCCCTTAGCTTCAGGCTGCTGGAGCTGGTGGCGATGTGCTTTGGAAAGAGTGGCTTGCCAAAGAGTGTTTTAAAGTGCTTTTCTCTATCCCCAGATGTCCGATCTGTTTAAGGCAGTCTAACTTTTTGAAAATTAAACGCCATGCTTTCGCAATGTGTTTCCTTAGGGCAGCTGATTATTTAAAATGTGGGTTGTATTGGAAATACTTTTTATACATAATTTAAAAGAGAACTGCTGCATACGTCTATGTGATTTTTACAAGGCTTATACAGTGCATCCAGAAAGTATTCACAGCGCATCACTTTTTCCACATTTTGTTATGTTACAGCCTTATTCCAAAATGGATTAAATTCATTTTTTTCCTCAGAATTCTGCACACAACACCCCATAATGACAACGTGAAAAAAAGTTTACTTGAGGTTTTTGCAAATTTATTAAAAATAAAAAAACTGAGAACTCACATGTACATAAGTATTCACAGCCTTTGCTCAATACTTTGTCGATGCACCTTTGGCAACAATTACAGCCTCAAGTCTTTTTGAATATGATGCCACAAGCTTGGCACACCTATCCTTGGCCAGTTTCGCCCATTCCTCTTTGCAGCACCTCTCAAGCTCCATCAGGTTGGATGGGAAGCGTTGGTGCACAGCCATTTTAAGATCTCTCCAGAGATGTTCAATCGGATTCAAGTCTGGGCTCTGGCTGGGCCACTCAAGGACATTCACAGAGGTGTCCTGAAGCCACTCCTTTGATATCTTGGCTGTGTGCTTAGGGTCGATGTCCTGCTGAAAGATGAACCGTCGCCCCAGTCTGAGGTCAAGAGCACTCTGGAGCAGATTTTATCCAGGATGTCTCTGTACATCGCTGCAGTCATCTTTCCCTTTATCCTGACTAGTCTCCCAGTTCCTGCCGCTGAAAAACATCCCCACAGCATGATACTGCCACCACCATGCTTCACTGTAGGGATGGTGCCAGGTTTCCTCCAAACGTGACGCCTGGCATTCACACCAGAGAGTTCAATCTTTGTCTCATCAGACCAGAGAATTTTCTTTCTCATGGTCTGAGAGTCCTTCAGGTGCCTTTTGGCAATCTACAGGCGGGCTGCCATGTGCCTTTTACTAAGGAGTGGCTTCCGTCTGGCCACTCTACCATACAGGCCGGATTGGTTGATTGCTGCAGAGATGGTTGTCCTTCTGCAAGGTTCTCCTCTCTCCACAGAGGACCTCTGGAGCTCTGACAGAGTGACCATCGGGTTCTTGGTCACCTCCCTGACTAAGGTCCTTCTCCGCCGATAGCTCAGTTTAGATGGCCAGCCAGCTCTAGGAAGAGTCCTGGTGGTTTCGAACTTCTTCCATTTATGGATGATGGAGGCCACTATGCTCATTGGGACCTTCAAAGCAGCAGAAATTTTTCTGTAACCTTCCCCAGATATGTGCCTCGAGACAATCCTGTCTCGGAGGTCTACAGACAATTCCTTTGACTTCATGCTTGGTTTGTGCTCTGACATGAACTGTCAACTGTGGGACCTTATATAGACAGGTGTGTGCCTTTCCAAATCATGTCCAATCAACTGAATTTACCACAGGTGGATTCCAATTAAGCTGCAGAAACATCTCGAGGATGATCAGGGGAAACAGGGTGCACCTGAGCTCAATTTCGAGCTTCACGGCAAAGGCTGTGAATACTTATGTACATGTGCTTACTCAATTTTTTTATTTTTAATAAATTTGCAAAAACCTCAAGTAAACTTTTTTCACGTTGTCATTATGGGGTGTTGTGTGTAGAATTCTGAGGAAAAAAATAAACTTAATCCATTTTGGAATAAGGCTGTAACATAACAAAATGTGGAAAAAGTGATGCGCTGTGAATACTTTCCAGATGCACTGTATCAAACTATATTTAAAATGGGAGGTATTGGATGGAAAAAGAGCTTGTTTTAGATATACTTTTTTATATAAATTATACATCCAAGGTTAGATTTTTTTATAGGTGATTTAAAAGGGAACTGCTGCATACCTCTGTGTGATTTTTACAAGGCTTGTATTGAACTAGTTATCTCGTGTTTTACACGTTATCATTAAAATCTTTTACCTCTCATGGAAAAAAGTTGCTGCGCACCCCCCAGCCTCATGGGTTTGGAGGAAGGGGGCTTACGCACAGCTGTTGACAAGCATGCGTGCAGGGACAAACGCAGCAGGGGGGCTAGCAGTTTCCAGTGGCGAGCACTGTCTGATCTATCTGCGCTCCGGGACACATACAGTTTGTAGACATGTGACTGTTCAGGTCCGCGTAGAGCTTCAACCCTGGCCGGCTTGAGGGCGCGCAGAGCCTGCCTGCTTCGAGAGTCTCTGTGTAGAGAGAGAGAGAGCCTGTCAACTTGTATTTCTGTGGGCTTTGAGCACCCAGCTGTGTGAGGTAAAGGCTTTTTCAGCGTAGAGCCTGTCAGGGGAAACCTGTCATTTGTTTTTTCTGTGAGATGGGGAAGGCGGCTTGACTTAGATAAAATAAAAGCGGTTTACAAGTGATAAAGCAAAGGTTAGATAGATATTTTAAATAATAGATACAGGGTTTCTTACCCAAAGCAGTATAGGCAGGAACGGCTATAAGGTAGATCGCCCTGGCTGGAACATGTGTGTGTATATCCTCAGGAGAAGTGGGCATGGAAGTGGAAGGGGCCAGTCTTCAGGGGCTGCCTGAACGGGGACGGAGGCAGGTCCTTCATGCCTGGGGACAAGGGTCTGGATAGAAACGTGCCTGGACTTGTCTTCGGGAGAAGGAGGCAGGGTGTTGTGGGGCCACCAACAGGTGTGGCCGGCAGGGCCTGGATAGGAACTTGCACAGACATGTCGAGGGTCCGGCTGGAACAGGCCTGGACTTGTCTTCGGGAGAGGGGGCTGGGGGTGAAGGAGGGTGACAGACATCCATCAAGTCTGCTCTTGACACAAAGGAGAACCAAGCAGGTGAAGGGGGGCCGGGATGAAGGGGGGGGGTTGGATTGAGGGTCTGGGGGTGAGAATGACATCTATCAAGTCTGCTCTTGACAGAAAGGAGAACCAGGCAGGTGCAGGGGGGCTGGGATGAAGGCGGGGGGCGGATGGGGGCAAGACATCCATCAAACGGCTCTTGACAGAAAGAGAACCAATCAGGTAGGAGGGTGGGATTAAGGTGGGGACAGGTGGTCCTTCACCAATCCACCGCCAGGGGGCGGGACCATCCTTCAAATCCACCAATCAGGTGGAGGGGCGGGACCCACCTCCACATCCACCAATCAGAGAAAAGGAGTGTGGCTTAAGGTCATCAATCAAATTTGATTGACATTTTGACAGAAGGTGCCTGGCTTATACTACTGACACAGGAATAGATAGGCATTGTAAAATCAGTTTACAAGTTGTATATATCTTGAGAGTTATTCTCCAGTCATTCATTTTGCAATTCTGTTTAATTCAGATTTTATGATTGCAAGGGCAATGCATATCTCTGCAGTTTCAAAGAAATGCATTAGTCCATTGCAAGCTATATACTCTGTCTTTGTTATTTTTATTCTTAAAATTATTTTTTGAATTCACTGTTTGATAGAATACTGTATAGCAACAGATGTGTGAGCTGTATTTATGGTTAAGTCCCAGAATTATCACAATGGCCAGAAAATGCAGAAATTCTGTCAAGACTTCATCTTTGCCTCAAATCACTTTCCAGTAGTGTATAAAATCCTACTTTTATTCTTTTTTGTTCAATAAGGATCCATGTAAGTGATGAAAAGAAATAAAAGTAAAGTTTACAATTAATTTCTATATGTGCCCATTGCAAGTGATTAATTGATGGAACAATTAACTAATGATTGATTCATTGATTTTTACATTAATAGTTTCCAATTCTCTTTAGGTTAACATGCTCATCTCTAAGTCTGCCCAGGAGAAGGTTCGGCAAAGGTGGAGGAGAGAACTTGAACAACCATGGCAGGATAAAGAGAAAGGGAACACAGAGCAGTTAACTAATGACCAGGATTCCAACCACCCTAATGATCCACAATCCATGTCTTCTTCAGACCCTACCACTGACCTTCAGTCACAGATATCTGGAAAACTGTCTGCAAATTCCAATGTTGACTCACAACCTCAGCACCTCCCTGCAATAACTAGTAACCTTCAGTCAGACCCACTACCTGACCCAGAAACAGAGGAGAGTTCAGAGTTGAATCAAAGTAATTTTTATCATGTTATCTGATTCTTACTACTCAGTGTCTTCTCCAAACTTATGTTGCATTAATACAATTAATGTTCATTTATTTCCAGATGAATACATTTCCCCAATTCCCATATCTCTGCCACCGAGTGGGCTGCGACTTCGGCGTTCCAGTATGGGAACTGTTCTCCGGAGGAGAGTCAGTCGTTCTTCTCTACCCAGCATTTCTTCTGTTAACCTCATGCGAAGACACTCTTCTGGTACTTGTATCACTACAGTATTGTATTGTCTCAACTCAATAAATCTAATTTTCTAATTATCAAGTTAAATATCATTATGAGGAGCTTTTTCGATAATAGGTTTATTAGTAATGTTAACAAAATGTAAAGGCATTCCTGAAATGACTTTTCTTTGTATTTGCTAGACATCCTGATCAATTATTTTTCTCATTGAAGACCCTCAAATATTTTTCACTGTTAGTTTTATTTTTTAACATTTTTGGATTAGTTGTGAAGATCTCTAATTCTGGACATAATAGGTATAATTAATTATGCATCCAGATGTATTCATTATTTGTTGAACCTCTGCATACCATGGAGTGTGTTGATCTTGTTTTATTTGTTGCCTGCAGTTTTACCTATAGCAAGTTTGATCCCTGACACTGAAGAGGAAGAAGAAGATTCAGAGGGTGAAGAAACAAGACCATTGACTCATCCAGAGTCAAGCTTAACAGAAGCTCTCACATTGTTGAAACACAATGATTGGTCAGCAAGTTTATTTCATTACATTTGTATTGCAGCTGTTTGATTTAGAGTATTTTCAAATACTAAATACAAAGAGTAAATAGCAGTAGAAATACACTCAAAAAAAACAAACAAAAAAATTTAATTCAAAAGCTAGCCTCACTACTTACATAAAATCAGTCTGGTCCCAAACAGCCTTGTAAGTCAAACTGAATAGATTGCTGAAAAATTCAAAAGATAGAGATGAACCATTTAAGCACCTGGATCAAATGATAGAATCAAAGTTCTTATAATTAATAATTTTAATAACAAAAATATTAAAAAAACTAAATTTAGTGTGTAAGAAATCAAAGTTATTCCTCAAAGGACCAGAATGATCAAAAAACACAAGCACTTACAAAATCCAAAAAAAAAAAAGCAAACCAAAAGTGAATATTTAAAATTAGCTGAACAAACATGAGCATAAACAATGCCTTAGCAGCTGACTTGCAGCACACCAAGCTCTTAAATCCAAATGCAGCACTGGAGGGGCCGGCCACTCCATTGTGCTCAATATACAGACAACATGAAACATAAGACAGATAACTATGAAATACATAATTGATATGATACATGATAATACATGATATATCAATAAAAAAACAATACATTTTAAAAAATTATATTTAAAGTTCAAAAAATAACACATAAAAGAAAAGACTCTTGAGCAAGGGATATAACTTACATAACACAATAGTTTCTTTCCCCTTCCTTCAAGAATGTTTTGTGGTGGTGAAGAACAGTGAAATGCAGTGGCAAACCTTTACTCTACAAAAATAAAACATTAACATATGCTCTAATACTTGTCCTTAAGAAAATTAACATCCATCAGCATTTTTATGCCTTCTGCCCTCACACCGCAGTTTTATAGCTCACCCCTTCCCCAGTATTAAAAAATGTCTGTTCCAAATCTAAGGAGGAAATTGATGCTGAGAAGAAGGACCCAAAATGCTTTAACATCTGTTTGACGTTTTTGTGTTGGACAAGAATGGAATTGATTGAATAGAGAGTACTAGAGATCAAAGGGGTCTTGATTTTTGGGAAAAACCAAAAAGTATTTGCTGACATTAGCAAAGGTCTTAATACTAAAGTTCTAATATTGTCGGAAACAGTGTGTATCAAAAACTGCATTTAACAGAACTATGGAATACCGTATGTACAGTGGATTCAGAAAATGTTCAGAATCCTTCACTTTCTGCGCATTCTGTGTTGTAAATTTAATTTTACAAATTTGCAATTTATACTTATATAAATGAGAGATTTCCATTTTTGATTTTTAAGAAATGTTCAAACCTTTTTAAAATCATTTTTCCACTTTGTCATTAGGGATTATTGAGTATAATTGAAGGGCAAAAATGGCATATTTGTCCATTATAATTAAAGTGTTCAAAAAGTGAAAATGTCTGAATACTTTCTGAATCCACTGTATGTGCTAAATGTCAATATTGTATTGCATGTTGCTTTTGCCTTTTGATTTAAATCGAAAATTGTTGTAATAGCACGGCACAGAGCTTTTTCCCAGGAGGCAGCCATAGTTACTGTACATGTGAATGCAGAAATTACTATAGAAAGCACAGACAGGTGATTTGGATGTGAAGGATAGTAGCATTATGATCCTTGCCAGCGGAAAAGAATGTCACTGTAAATTTATACTAAAATACAGTGTATGAGGAATTTCTATTCTTTGTAGCTGCGGGAAAGGCCTAATTTAAGTTTATTGGATTTAGGAAAGTTTTGTAGGTGCTGTAATCAAATTTTGGTTTGTCAAAATTAATTGCTCTAGTTGTAAGATAAACATTTGTTTGTCCATTAAGTTGCCAGCTTTTGGTGACATCTTCCATAATATTCTGAAAAGATACCGAATGTTAGTTTGAGACAGAGTTTTGTGTCTTTTTTGTACTGATTGTTACAATTTTTGTTGTGTGTTTATGACAATTATTGTAATTTGTTGTTATGTTAATCTATGTCAGAGTAAACCTTTCTTGGGACAAGAGGATCAATGGTTTCAGAACTACCATAGAACAATAATGCACTGAACAGCAAAACACAGCAGTTGATTATATGAATATGGAGACAGAAAGAGACTGGTGTAAACAAGCCAAGGTCGTCAAAGTTATTTTTCACAATCATGGCATATATTTAATTTACCACATGAAATTTAATTCTAAAATGAAGCATGTTTTATAAATTTAATAAAATAGCTATCCCACTCTTGCATTCTGTAATAGAGCTACTGGGTACCTTGGTCCCAATGTGAAGAAAAAAAGCCTTGTATCTGACTGGACACATGCACTTTGAAGAAGTAAAGGTTTTAATTAAGAAAATGCTACTTGCACATTTCTGATCGTTGCTTGTGACACCAAAATTAAGATAAGAAATAATACAATTTAATACATTATATGACATTCTTGGTTTAGGTCATTGATACTTTTTGTCCTGTTTCTGATTCTCACTAGGGTTTTATGACAATATCCTTGTCCTCCAGTCACCCACTGAAGTCTTATGCCTGCTTGGCATAACACATTTTACATTGTACAAATAATAATAAATATGAACTGAACTGATTATACTACAATTTCATGTGGCAAATTTGTATATACCACAATTCTAAAGAATTATACTATTATGTATTGAAGAGAGTCAATAAAACAGAACACAGCATGCAACCACATCCTAACTCACAGGGATTTGCAAAATATGTATAGCGGTTCTTCATATAAAGTAAAATGGAAAATAAAATAGAAAGGTTCAGCACATCCCCAGAATGTATACTTTACAATTACATTAATGAGTTTTTGTCAAATTTTGAAAAAGATTTTTTAAAAGATCCTCATAAAGTAAATATGGAACCCTGTGTTCTTCCAGCACAGTAAAATAAGACTTTGTTCAAATAGTATTGCACAGGATATCTCAAAAGATCTTTCATAATTCAGTCTTATCTCATTTGGCATTACTGAGCATATTGTTGTTCAAGCACTATAAGTCATTTTATATCAAAGGGTATTTAAGAAATAGACTTTTTTTGCCCATAACTGTTTGTGTGTAAAATATTCCTTCAACATATGACCTAGCAATGCAGGCATGTTGTGGTATCACTTATAGTTTGGATCTTCCTTGGATAGATTTTAGACAATGTTACATATATATGAACAATAAACATTTTTTGCTTGAATTACGGTGTGCATAGGGCATATTGCACAAAAATGTAGCTTTCAGTCGTTGGATTATATTACTTTTCTAAAATGTTGATTGAAATATCCTTTTCTCATGCTTCCTTAAGATCATCATGAGGTAAAATGTCTTGAAATTTATTGATATTTTCTGGAAATGTTGTCTCAATCTTCATCCAAACTATTGAGTATCATCACAGGGACAGATATAGTTAAAAGATGAAGGAAGCGAGGCAGATTGCTTTTGACAAAGATTCTAATTTGCACCGTATATAGAATAAAAGGTGTGTTGCTGGAAGATTATATTTAGAGTTTAATAGTTCACAGAGAATAAATATATTATCAATTAAGAGATCAAATGTCTCAATACCTAATGACTTCCATAGATTGAATATTACATAGGCTAAAAAAGGATGAAATAAGTGAATATCATGTATAGAGGCAGCAGATTAGAGCTCTCTGCCCTAAAATATGCCCTACATTAGTTCTGTATCTTTATTAATTGGTTAACCTGGGGTTTAATGCTGACTTTCATGTTTTTGAAACATACTATTGTTCTTGCTTTGTTATTTTCATTTGTTTGATTGGGTTATGTTCTGTTATAATGTTTTGTTTCCAAACAAAGGAAGTAAAATTTTAAAAATTCATGTATAACATTAGAACATTCAAACAGTTTAGCTATTCAGCCTAACAAAGCTTGTCACTCCTATTCACTTAATTTTTCCTCTATAATGATTTAGCTGATTCTTGATTATTTGTCATTCCACCTAGTTTGGTATCATTGGCAAACCTAAACAGCTATAATTATTTATATTCCTATCCAGATAATTTATATATAATAAAAAGAGAAATTGCCCTAGTACTGCATGCTTAGGGACACCACTTTTAACATCACCTTGTACTGAGAAAGTTCCTCTTACCATAACTTTTTAAAGCCAGTTTTGCACCCATCTCCACACTGTGCCTTGAATTCCCACTTCATTGACTTTAATGACTAACCTCTCATGTGGTACCTTATCAAAAGGTTTCTGAAAATCATAATAAGTAATACAGTAATCCCTCGCTATATCGCGCTTCGCCTTTCGCAGCTTCACTCCATCGCGGATTTTATATGTAAGCATATTTAAATATATATCGCGGATTTTTCGCTGCTTCGCGGGTTTCTGCGGACAATGGGTCTTTTAATTTCTGGTACATGCTTCCTCAGTTGGTTTGCCCAGTTGATTTCATACAAGGGACGCTATTGGCAGATGGCTGAGAAGCTACCCAGCTTACATTTCTCTTTCTCTTGCGCTGACTTTCTCTGATCCTGACGTAGGGGGATTGAGCAGGGGGGCTGTTCACACACCTAGACGATACGGACGCTCGTCTAAAAATGCTGAAAGATTATCTTCACGTGGCTACCTTCTGTGCAGCTGCTTCCTGAAACGACATGCTGCACGGAGCTTCGCATACTTAAAAGCTCGAAGGGCACGTATTGATTTTTGATTGAAAAACAAACTCTGTCTCACTTTGTCTGCTCCTGACGGAGGGGGTGTGAGCTGCCGCCTTCATCAGCTTTGTGCCGCGGTGCTTCACATACTTAAAAGAAAAACAGCCCTATTGATCTGTTTGCTTTTCTCTCTATTTCTGTGACAGTCACTGCTCCTGACAAGCACTCCTTTGAAGAGGAAGATATGTTTGCATTCTTTTAATTGTGAGACGGAACTGTCATCTCTGTCTTGTCATGGAGCACAGTTTAAACTTTTGAAAAAGAGACAAATGTTTGTTTGCAGTGTTTGAATAAAGTTCATGTCTCTCTACAACCTCCTGTGTTTCTGCGTAAATCTGTGACCCAAGCATGACAATATAAAAATAACCATATAAACATATGGTTTCTACTTCGCGGATTTTCTTATTTTCGCGGGTGGCTCTGGAACACAACCCCCGCGATGGAGGAGGGATTACTATATAATTTTCCCTCTCTATCTTGTGTCTTCCTCTAAGGTTTACAGAAATAAGCATCTGAACCCATGCTGATTGTTTAGCAATACATCTGTTTGTGTAACATGATTCTTAATCCTTTACTTAATAATGGCTTCCATCACTTTACCAATGATGTATATTAAACTTACTGACCTATTGTTACTTGTATTAGCCTGGTCACTTTTTTATATAAAGGAATAATATTTGCTAGCTTCTAATACTTTTGAATTTCCACTGTGTGCAGTAATTTTCTGAAAATAAGCATCACTGATTTATATACAGTATGTACGCATTAACCTCCTTTAAGTACTTTAGGAAAAGTTAATTTGTCTCAGAGATTTCAGCATATTTAATCAAACCAGCACTTCCCCCTCTGCATATTGTATTAAATACCTCATTGATAATCCCTATTAGTGTTGGTAGGTTATAGCCTTCTTCACAAATGTAATCTTCAGTGTGTTTTAGTGCATTTACTGTTTTACTGTATGATTTTGTTTGTTCTTATTGTTCCTGATGGAATTTGCCTTCTCCTCGACATCTTTTGCCTTTTCCACAAAATTTCTTTCAAGTTGCTTTTTAGCTTTCTTAATATCCGTTTTACTAATTGCTGACATGTCCTCATAAGAATTATTTGCCTTGTATGCCTGATTTAGCTGTTTTTTTCTTTGCAGCTTCTTTTTTTAGGTGCATTCACAGACAATGTGAAAAGCACCTACTGCCTCCACCATGTCTTTCTGTCCAAATAAAACTATTCAGCTCCCAGTGGTCATATTTTATGGCACATTTATCCTGCAAAGAATGTTTAACCTTTGTTGAGATATCTCAAATACAGCATGCTGCGCAAATTTTTGGAAATTCAAAATCTCCCCTGGCAGATTGGCATTGGCAGGTTTTTGAACTCATCCATATTAGAACAGAAAAACATTCTGTGTGACTTCAATTGTGGATTAGTTTACTGTCTTAAATTTACCATGAGAGAGTTCACATTAATGTGTTTATTTTGGATATCTTCCTCTATTAGCAATGGCAAAATGGATCCCTAATTCAATTTAGTTAAACATTGGGCAAGACACATGCATAGAATCTCGAGGTACACCAGCTCAAATCTGGTGCAATTTTGAATTTGTAATTATGATGCTCTGCAAGCATAGAGCAAACAAATACAATATTACTCAGTATTTACAGTGTGTTACACTTAAAACAATCTCATGGCTGCACTATCTTCACAGTCTAATGATTCAATGGTTCTTTGACATTATAATTTATTGGTAAAGTTCCAGACCTGCTGTCAATCATGGTCCACGGGGGCAACCAATTTTACCAGAAAATTTCAAAAGAGATTTTAAGTCTTTTTCAGGTACGTCTTTCAAAAATGTTAATGTTTTAAAAATCTGAACTACAATTAGTCATACACCGTTAATAACCAACAACTAACAACAGACATCAATCAATTTTGTTTTTACATTGCTTTAATTGGAATCTACAGTTTATGAAAGCCATAGAGCCACCGCAAACAAGTTTAAGAAGCACTTTTAAATACATGAAATTTTAAATTATGAAAATTATGTATTTAACGTAGTCTACTAAAACATATAATTGCATTCTATTATCACTGTACTTTTGTAATGTAACTCACTGTTATAAAAATAACCAGCTAAAATATGATAAGTGACTCTTTGATGAAGTAATTTAAAAAATGTTGTTAGCTCCTTATTTATCATCTACGCAAAGTTTTTATATGCAGCACTTCAGCATTCTCTGGGATGCTGTAAATTTGGGCTTGAATGTCCACAATTACTTTGAGTCTGGCTGGAAACAAAAGGCTATATTAGATGTTCACTTTGCCCAGGAATTGTTTAACATTGTAAAATAGGTAAACTTTTTCCATCTATAATAGTAGAAAAATTCTGAAATGTATGATTTTGACTGTTTTGAAACAAAACTTACTTCACTCTGATGTGAAGTAGCACGCTTTCTTTGCCTCAGAGTTTGTCCAGTGATCCTATAAAGCATTGTGTGAACCAATTTCCAGAAATTGAAATTTCTGTATTTCCATTTGAATGATGCTATACTTTAATAAGGCTCTCCCTTAAAGATAGGGTGAGAAGCTCAGTCATCCGGGAGGGGCTCAGAGTAGAGCCGCTGCTCCGTCCGCATCGAGAGGAGTCAGATAAGGTGGCTCGGGCGTCTGATCAGGATGCCTCCTGGACGCCTCCCTGGTGAGGTGTTCCAGGCACGTCCAACCGGGAGGAGGCCCCGGGAAGACCCAGGACACGCTGGAGGGACTATGTCTCCCGGCTGGCCTGGGAATGCCTCGGGATTCTCCCAGAAGAGCTAGAAGAAGTGGCCGGGGAGAGGGAAGTCTGGGCATCTCTGCTCAAGCTGCTGCCCCAGCGACCCGACCTCGGATAAGCAGAAGAGGATGGATGGATGGATACTTTAATAAAAAAAGCAGGGAGTGTGGTGTAGTGGTTAAAGCTTTGGACTCCAAACCCTGAGGCTATGGGTTCAAATCCTGTACTGACACTGTGTGACTATCAGCATGTCACCTGACCTGCCTGTGCTCCAAATGGAAAACCAAAAGAAATGTAACCAGTTGTACCATAAATGTTTTAAGTGAACTTGAATAAAGGTGTCAACCAAGTAAGCACATGTTAACATGCAAATTAAGCTATTTCTGGAATTTTATATTTCATATTTTTCATTTTTGCCAATACTCTTAAAATACCATTTATTTAGACTTAATTAGTGTAAAATGAATTGTTTAAACTGTGTTTCAGTACAACATGGTTTTAACTCAACAGGGAGCTGAAGAGGAAAGGTCTGTTTACACTGAGGCAACTGGCATCATGGCACTCTAACATATTATTGCCACAACTTCATGATATTTGTCTAGCTGTTACTCAAGAGGTGAGTTTTACAGAAACATTCGTGCTGACAGTGATTTGATTATAAAACTTAACATTTTTATCATTTAAATATTTGTTTGTTTTAAGAGAATTGTGGCAATACTGTGAATTGCACATACCAGGCCCTACTATATTTAGTGTCCGCTTCCAAGCATTTACAAGCCAGCAATGTAATTTTACCAGTGTACCCCCTAGATCTTCTCCTTTGGGTGCCCTCACTACATACTCACACCACCCAATTTCACTCCCCTTGATTTGGAGAAGGTTAATTTTCCCTGTGGTCCTAACATATCACTAAGCTTTTTAATCTCTTATAGAGAATGACCACAGCAACCAAGAAATTTCAGTTTGGCTGTCTGAACCCATTAGTAGTTCATTCTTTCAGTTATACCCAGAGATCATGATCATAGATGACAAGGATAAAAACTGACTTCTTGTTCTAGTATGCAAAAGTCCACACTGAAATAATAAACAGGCATGCTTTCTTTATTGTAACAGAACCCTACTACCTTTTAGTCTTGGTACCATCCAAAACACGCTAGCCAGGTCTCACGACACACTACAATATCTTGTATCTTTGCCACCAGCTGTAAAGACTAACTGCTGAAACTATATACTTTGTACAAAATATATCAATTCAACACTGAGTAATAAGCAGATCAGCAGATTACCTATAAAAATCATAATAGACTGAAACATTTATTAATTTATATATATTTTTAAATGTAATGTGCACATCTCAATTTAAATCAGCAATCTTGCACTGTATAGTTGCTAATAGCTGAGAAATATTTCTGTCTGCTATTAGGTTAATAACCTGAGATCAAAGGTAGCACGGTCTGCTATGAGGACCCTTTCAGAGGTGTTCAAAGCTGTAGGGCGTAATGTTGACCCTGAGGTAGAGGAGCTGACACGTGTGTTGCTTCTGAAAACTGGAGACACCAGTGAGTTCCTACGTGATGCTGCAGAAAAAGCCATGAGCATGTTGGTTGAGAATGCCAGTCCTGGACGAATGCTGTCTGCTCTTATTGCCACAGGAGCTGCGTAAGTAATTTTGCTCAACTGACAAAGCAACTTTCAATGCATAAGAAAACTAGCAACAAATTCTTCTAGATAACACGACCATGGCTAAGTGTAAGCAAAATCAGGTGTAATTCTATTTACTTAAAAACCCTTTTGCATTTGAGAGAGACAGTAGAAACCTGTCTATGAAAATAAACTGAATTTTCATTGTTAAAAATGTCTTTTTCATTAAAAAAATATCAGCATTTGTGAATTGTCTAATATTAGCTTTGGTTTTCTCTAATTTAAGTCAGCGCAATTCAATAGTGCGAAGCTGTGCTGCAGAACACATGCTAACAACTGTGGAATCACTTGGGCCCGAGCGACTCCTGACAGGAGTCCGAGATGGCCCTGACGTTATCCTCCAGACCATGGTTAAGCTGGCTCAAGATGGACATCAGGACACAAGGTAAGAACACAAGGTCCACACTAGACAAACTTAAACTATGGGTCTTAAACTGATGGTGGAGCTTTTTATTCAGGCCAGTTTCTCAATTGGAAGTAAAATATGGTTACTACTATTTTCACCTCCTTATTACAAATCAGAAAATATAATTTCTTCTTTTACTCTTAAACAGCTATTTAAGTATTTAAGTGCTTTAACCAGCTATTTGTTGGCAATGACAGGCAAATCATTACTTTATTATTATTGTATATTTGGCTGACAACTATATCTAGGGAATTGTAAAATATCAGATATGTAAAATTGTTTACATATGCAGGAATGGGGTTGAATTGATTGCTCAAGTAATTAACTATCAGTTTTGCCTTTGGCAATTCTAGTAACTAATTAAAACAATTAACAAGACGCCACCCAGGGAATGCCAAATCAATGTAGGTTGAGTGCCAGATCTCTATTTCACTTTCCAGCCAGGAAGACACATAAATGGGTGAAATTCTACATAAATAATTTCACTTTCTCAGTTGTGTTTTGACATATTTCACAAAAAACACAGATATGTTTAGTTTACTAAACAAAATAATGAAATTTGTTATATAACATATGGATAATAGAAAATTGATATATGCAACCATATACATATATATTTAAATGAGTGTATATATATATATATATATATATATATATATATATATATATGTGTATATATATATATATATATATATATATATATATATATATATATATATATATACAGTATATAATATATTTTATATATATATTAAAAGTGGGAAAGGACAAAAGCAAGCAACAGAAAAAATAAAATTAGGCTAGCTTAGTTGAACTTTTTTCTCCTTTTTGCACATAGCTTATGAATTCTATCTCTTGGCTTAGACAGATATTTTTCTCTCCTATATAAAAAGGAATATATCCTATGAATTCTGATCTTTCAACTCATGTGGTCAAACTGGATAAGTTCTTTAGCTAGTTGTTAAGCTTCTGTTATGTACCATGGTGCTCATTTACTCACATTTAGTCTGCATTTTCTTACCTCGCCCCACACACAGTTTCTGTGTGTGCTTGTGTGTGAGATGCTGCACTGAATTTTCTTAATGGGTTTAGAAAGAAACTTGTAACAAGTAGAACTTATCCTTCACAAGTTTATTACCTTTCAGTTACATTGAGACCAATAACATCATATTTTAGCTGGCTTTGATTTGAATATCCATCCATCCATTCTCTTCCGCTTATCCGAGGTCGGGTCGCGGGGGCAGCAGCTTGAGCAGAGATGCCCAGACTTCCCTCTCCCCGGCCACTTCTTCTAGCTCTTCCGGGAGAATCCCGAGGCGTTCCCAGGCCAGCCGGGAGACATAGTCCCTCCAGCGTGTCCTGGGTCTTCCCCGGGGCCTCCTCCCGGTTGGACGTGCCCGGAACACCTCACCAGGGAGGCGTCCAGGAGGCATCCTGATCAGATGCCCGAGCCACCTCATCTGACTCCTCTCGATGCGGAGGAGCAGCGGCTCTACTCTGAGCCCCTCCCGGATGACTGAGCTTCTCACCCTATCTTTAAGGGAGAGCCCAGACACCCTGCGGAGGAAACTCATTTCAGCCGCTTGTATTCGCGATCTCGTTCTTTCGGTCACTACCCATAGCTCATGACCATAGGTGAGGGTAGGAACATAGATCGACCGGTAAATTGAGAGCTTTGCTTTATGGCTCAGCTCCTTTTCACCACGACAGACCGATGCAGAGCCCGCATCACTGCGGACGCCGCACCGATCCGCCTGTCGATCTCACGCTCCATTCTTCCCTCACTCGTGAACAAGACCCCGAGATACTTGAACTCCTCCACTTGAGGCAGGATCTCGCTCCCAACCCTGAGAGGGCACTCCACCCTTCTCCGGCTGAGAACCATGGTCTCGGATTTGGAGGTGCTGATTCCCATCCCAGCCGCTTCACACTCAGCTGCGAACCGATCCAGAGAGAGCTGAAGATCACGGCCTGATGAAGCAAACAGGACAACATCATCTGCAAAAAGCAGTGACCCAATCCTGAGTCCACCAAACCGGACCCCCTCAACACCCTGGCTGCGCCCAACCAGTCTACAGTTCGCCCAACCAGTCTACATGTGTTTTGTGGACTTGGAAAAGGCGTTCGACCGTGTTCCTCGGGGGATCCTGTGGGGGGTGCTCTGGGAGTATGGAGTACCGGACCCCCTGATAAGGGCGGTTCGGTCCCTGTACAACCGGTGTCAGAGCTTGGTCCGCATTGCCGGCAGTAAGTCGAACCCGTTTCCAGTGAGAGTTGGACTCTGCCAGGGCTGTCCTTTGTCACCGATTCTGTTCATAACTTTTATGGACAGAATTTCTAGGCGCAGCCAGGGTGTTGAAGGGGTCCGGTTTGGTGGACTCAGGATTGATTTGAACATTAAGTTATAATTAATAATTCTCAGAATTAAAGCAGGTGTACTTATGATCTGGTGTAGGTGATGCTTTGGTCATTTCCTGGTAATTTCTCTCCAGACATACAGTATTGAAAGATCTTCAGCGTGGTTTTCTTTCTTTTTTTTCAGGAGTTTGTCTTCTTCTTTTCTTTGGTCACACAATCTAGTTTCAGGCAGTACTTAATTTTCTTTTTGAGATACAAACTCACAGTATCCTCAGTTGCTATCAAAGTTACACCTGCTGGGTCAGATGGTGAACAGTCAGCTCCTGTAACTAGCAAGGAGAACACATAACTCCATGTACGGCGTTCCACTTGTTATCTTAGCAAGGTTTGGACTTATGGCATCCCTCATTCAAATCTTTAAATCTTTTTACAAACGGTCTTCCATTTTTCCAGTCCTGCACCAGTTACCCTTTGGAGTAGAAGGAATTGTTCTAGTCTTTGTAATTAGTCACATTCTATAAGCACTGGGCATCTGCTATCAAGCAGAAATTACCACCAAGTGGACAGCAGTAAGCTGACAGAGGAAGCAATGAGTTGGGGTATGCAAGGGTTTTTCAAAGGCAGGTATGGTTAATCTTTCCATTGATTTCTTTGGTGCATATGAGCCCATTTTATGATTGAGAACTGGTGCAAAATTTTATCCATAATCTTGCCAGTCATTGAACTATAGTTCTTTGTTCAAAAGTGGGTGTTCAGATGGTGCCTCAATGATCTGTCTCCGAGTGTTACTTGGTCTGTAATTGGTCTTGTTATGGAAACTGAGATAATTATCTGACAGTAAGAGTGCCTGGCCCTGGACCTGTGTTCCAGAAAGATATGAATGGGTAATGTTATTATGTCTTACACATATATTTTTACACTAGAATAACTGACATAACAATGACCATTCAGTCAATCAAGCTTGATTGGTTACCTAATAGATAGTGTTCCTATTATCTCTTTATTCTGTTTATCTATTATTCAGATACTTTAAAATGAAAACTCTTATTCTGAAGAACTGTTCCTGACATCCTGTATTACCTGTTTTCACCAGTGTTCTTGAGTGCCAGGTTCAGTGTTTAATCGAAAGAATTCTGATGTAATATATTATTGAATGACTTTGAGATTTTTTAAATATTTGGATTAAGACATCCTGCTTAAACTAAAGAGGCTTCATTCACATAGCCTCTCAGATTAGGGAATGCCATTTGGTCCTGGAATGCACTTGGTAGTTCTTCTCTGCACAGCTTCTACTGATTCTGTCATTTTTGTGTCAGTATTTTCGCTAATGTGCTTGTGGGGCCACATCTACAGTACTGTTATATAAAATAGGTGATCAGCCAGATAAAAGCAACTATAGGCCAGTAAGCTTAACATGTATCACAGGTAAATTAATGTAAGGAATTATTAAGGATAAGATTGAGCAACACATGGCTGAACAGCAATCATGGGTTCAAATGAGGGAGTTTGTGTTTTGCTAGCATACTGGAATTGTATAAGGAATCAACAAAATGAGTGGTGCATACAATACCATTTATCTTGACTTTCAGAAAGCATTTGATAAAGTACCACATGAAAGTTTGGGCATCAAACTAAAAGAAGAGGGAGTACAGGGTGCAGTGTGTAGATGGTTGCAGAGGTGTCTAAAACACAGAAAGCCAAGGGTGATGATGGTCTGAGGAACCTTAACAGAATCGGGAGAAGTTAAGAGTGGTGTATCACAGAGGTCACTACTAGGCCTTCTAGTATTTTTAATATATATAAATGATTTGGATAGAAATACAAATAACAAGATACAGATGATTACATTTACAGATGATGCCAGGCTAGGAGGATTGGCAAATAAACCATTGAATTATTGCAGAGGGACATGGACAGAATACAGGGTTGGGCAAATTTGTGGGAGATGAAATTTAATGTAACTAAATGTAAAGTATTACACATAGTAAGAAAAAATGTGATATTTGAATATAATGGAAGGTTTGAAAGTACACCTTAGGAGATGGATTTAAGAGTTGTAATTGACTTGTCACTATCAACTATCACTTCCACACAGTGTTCTGAAGCAACTAAGAAGGCTAACGGAATGTTAGGTTATATAAAGTATATAGTACAATGTGTAGAGTACAAGTCAAATTAGATTATGTTCAAGCTGAATAACATACTGGTAAGGTCTCATCTGGAGTACGGTGTGCAGTTTTGGTCTCCAGGCTTCAAAAAAGACATACAAGCACTGGAAAAAGTCCAGAGAAGAGTGACTAGACTGATACCAGGGCTACAGGGGATGAGTTATGAGGAAAGATTAAACCAGGTGAGCCTTTTCAGTTTAAGCAAAAGGAGATTGACATGATTGAAGTGTTGAAAAATATGAAAGAAAGGACTACAGTGCTGCGGTGGGTTGGCACCCTGCCCAGGATTGGTTCCCTGCCTTGTGCCCTGTGTTGGCTGGGATTGGCTCCAGCAGACCCCCGTGACCCTGTTTGGATTCAGCGGGTTGGAAAATGGATGGATGGATGGATGGATGGACTACAGTGGATAGAGACTGTTACTTTAAAATGAGTTCAACAAGAAGACCGTGACACAGTTGGTAATTAATTAAGGGTAAATTTTGCACAATTATTTGGAAAATTTTCCTTACACAGAGAACAATAGACACATTGAATAAGTTACCAAGTAGTGTGGTAGACAGTAGGACTTTAGGGACCTTCAAAACTTCAACTTGATATTATTTTGGAGGAATTAAATGGATAGGACTAGCAATCTCCATTGGGTTAAATGGCCTGTTCTTGTATAAATCTTTCTAATGTTCTAATCTTAGAGAGTAGAGAAATTCCGTAAACACTAGTTGAGTAGTCTTACATACCCAGCAACAGGCACCCACTCCATCAGACAGCACATTATTGGCTATCAGAAACAGGATAAGCTTGCAATACTTTGCAACTACAGAATGAATCTGCGCTAGAATGTTGTGACAGAATTGTGTAATTTATCATGCCCTGAGATTTCTCATTGTTTACTTTGACATACTCAGGTGTTGATATCAGCAACTCAGCCAACATGTTTGACATCTTCTCTTACTAGAAGCTGTGTAATGTGCCACTGGCTTAAGCTGTTGTAGGAATTTATAATTAGTTTCTGCTTAGGTTACATGTGTGGCCATATTGACACATCAAGTTTAGGCAGGCAGTGCAGTAAAGTGGTTGAATAACTTCACTTAAAACCACAATGTCAGTTTAATCCTCACCTTTAACTCACTGTGTCACTCTGAGCAAGTTGCTTACAATGGTTTAACACCAGTGACAAACAAATTTAATTAAAAGCACTGTAACAAAATGTATTCTTATCTTGTGGATTGGTTTAGGTATATATTTAGTTCAGATCTTTGCTTTGTGCTTGTTGTTTATTTGTTAATGTGTGTATCTTTAGTATCTCTTATATGAAAGTAACCATAGTACTTTTGTCTTATACATTAAACTAAAACTACAATTATGTTACATTGAAAGCTGTTATCGCTATAGGCTTTAACATATAATATAAAGTCTGTTTTTGCTTTAAAAGCTGAGGAAAACCAATTGGATGATTCAGAGATTTACTCCTTCCATAAGTTCATTAATTAATCATTTAGATTAATAAGTTAATTGTATACTTTGTAATCCAATCAGCTCCCAATTTCTCAACCTCTTCATTTTCTTCACAGGTTCTATGGCCGCAGGATGCTCATTACATTTATGGCTCACCCTGAGTTTGACCGCATCATCCAGAGATCACTGTCCACTCATGACCTTCATTTTGTCATGACTTCTATCAAACAAAAAGTGAGACACTTAAAAATCTTCATACTTATCACTAGTTACTTTCTTATACTGTATAACAGAAAGTTGTACTACCTTTTTTCCCAGGGAATAAGAGACAGTATATCTGAACCTCCATCAGCTAAGGTTCGACATTCATTCCGAACCAGTTTCTCTGCTAGCACACTGGAAGCAACCATGCTGGGAAGATGGTCAGTAGTAATGGTTTCTGTTTTTTTTTTGTTTACTTTCATTCCCATAAAAGATGTCAGCCTGAAACCCTTGTTTTCACAGTGAAGATCCACAGCTTCCAATTAAATCAATGAGACGTCGTTCATCTATACTGAAACCAAACTCAGATTTGAGACGTACTGATGCAGACACACTTATCAGTCCTAATGGGATTCCAGCTAGAAAGCAGCAGGACGATATACCTCAGCAAAATCTGTTGCGTCAGGTGGTGGTACGAAGCATGGAGTGTACCGAGAAACTGAAAGAGCTTCAAAGGCTTTTAACTTCCCGTGAATACCAAGACCGAATGCATGGGGTCACACTTCTCCTTCGCATCAGTACTGATAATACTGGTCTCATTACTGCCAATATCCAGAAGGTAACAAACTTAATATACTGTGATCAGACTCAGATGTACCATTTGACTGAAATCCTTGATTTAATTCTTGTACTATGACAAAATATATAGTAGTATGTGATCGATAGCATCTAGTTAACTCGCAGACTTGTTGGCCTGATATTTGTCTTCATGTATTGGTGATTTAAAGTCACTTTGGTTGAAAATATCTTCTAAATAAAATGTAAATGATGTTCTACTCTTCCCACTGACGTAAGAGTGTGAAAGACCAACAGCAAAGGTACAAAGTGTTGTGTCAGAAAATATGATGATTACTACAATTTTTAAAATAAATAAATGACCTCATCTGAAAAGTCTGACCCTGTACCTTATAGATCCTGGACTGGTTCGTCCCTCGCCTACAGGATTCAAATAAGAAAGTGAACCTGCTGGCATTGGAGACTGCCAGTGAACTAGTACCCCTCCTTGCAGACAGTCTAAATCCTGTTCTTTCGGGCTTCACAACTGCCACCATTGATAATCTCAACTCTAAGCATCCTGGTATTTCCCTTGGTGCGGCTAATCTTCTTGATGCCCTCATCATATACCTTGGTGGGTATAAAGTCTACAGTATAAAATAAAAGAATTTTGTAAGCATTAGTAGCAGAGAAAATTATATATTTTGATTGTTGACTTGAAATAACATTTTGATATGTTATCAGTTTTTAAAGATTGATTTTATCCAGCACATGACTCTTTCCATATAAAACTGTGAGTTTAGCAGTACAGTGCTGCAGGATGTCATATGTTTTGAAAATACCCTATAACTAGATCATTTTGCAAAGAATATTTGCATAATTTGTCAGATTTTTGGATTGCATTTACAATTACTCCCAATCCTTTAATAACATTATTTGTAATAATACCAGATGGGATAACATTATGCATCAAACACTGCATTGTTCAAATATTAACTGATTAACTGAGTATGACTTAACTGTGTTGTTAATACTGTAATGTGATTTACATATCTCAATAAAAATGTAGGTATTTTATTATATGAAATGGATCAATCATACCTTGTATAAAATATATACAGTATACATTATTCTCCTTCATTGCAATTATGTTGCAATAGGTGCCTAAAAAGCAAAATTGTTATTTCTGTACAGCAAATTCTACTACATTTTGTTAACATTAAATGATATATATATATATATATATATATATATAAAATGCAAAATTCCTAGATCAAATCTCTGACCTCCACCTATATAGACAAGTCTTTGAGAGCTGTAGAACCTTTTCCCATAGCCTATAGCCCAGGCAGATGCTGATCAGTTTAGGTTTTTTCCTTGATGGCTGTTCTCCTCTTGTTTGCACGACCAGATAAAGGAAACCGGATGTTCTGCCTTCCGGGGCACTGCTGTCAATCGCAAGCTCTATGGCCTATCCTAAACCAGCACAAGCAAACCAGACACACAACAGAAAACAACTTTTTATGTGTCAGCACCACACTATCACCCAAGCCTTCAAGCTGTAACCCATCCACATGCTAATTAACCTAATTAACCATGCTAATTAACCCAAATCCATTGGATTGGACAACTCAAGTCATGGAAGTGAGGCAAAGAATCAGCATTGGTGTGGCGAGCACCTCGACAACATAGGACTTTGAACCAGAAAGGCTGATGATCCAAGAACCATCTGGTAATACATGGATTTGACTCCTTGTGCAGCACCATCCATTGTAAAGGAGCATGGTCTCTCACCAGCGTTAATTCACATCCCAGGGAGTAGTACCTCAGCTGGTTCATAGCCCATTTGATCGCGAGGACATCCCTGTCCACCGCCAGATACCTGGTCTCTCAATCCAATAGCTTCCTGCTCAAGTACATTACAGAGTGTTATTAATACAGGTGTTGACGTCAAGGCCTGCTTCTTTGTCAAGTCTGTTAGACGTGCTGCCCTCTTGGAGAAACAGGGTTTGAACCAGCAAAAATACCCCTCTAGTTCCAGGAAAGCTTAAACCTGCCTCTTGGTTTTTGGATGGAGCTATTTAGGAATGGCTTCAACTTTAGAACATTGTGGACGTATGTTACCTCTATCCTCTAAGTAACCTAAATATTCAGCCTCAGTGAATAAGAAATGACATTTTTATCAATTTATTTTCAGCCCGGCTTCGCGTAATGCCAGGAGCACATGTCGTACGTGAAGTACATGTCGTACGTGATCCTCCCATGCCCTGGAACAGATGACTGCATCATCTAAGTAGGTGGAACTATAGGTTTGGTGAGGATGTAGCACTCTATCCACCAGACTCTGGATTGTCACTGGGGCCCTGTGCAAATAGAATGGGGGGACCTTGTACTGCAGTGTCCACTCAGGGTACTGAACACTGTGTTTTCTTTGTGGATTCCGTTAAAGGTATTTGCCAGTACCCTTTTGTCATGTTCAAGGTGGTCAAGTACTGGACCTTCCCAAGCCACTTGAGGAGCTCGTCCACGCGAGATAATTGGGTAGGCATTAAGGAAACTTGATTCAACCAAGAGAAGTCATTGCAGAAGCATCAACTTCCATCTGATTATGGGAACAGAACAATAGGGCTGGACCAGGGATTAAAATTTTCCTCAATCACACCCAGCTCCAGCATGGGTCTGATCTTAAGTTCCACTTCAGCTTGTTTGGCTTCCGGGAAGCAATAAGGGCACACTCTGACAACAACCCAGGGTTCTGTAACAATGTCATGTTAGTGTGGCTCTTCCAAGCCATTCATCCAACACTCCTGGGACAGACTAGATGTCTGCTTCCAGTTCTCATAGTTGGTCAGATGTCAAATCTGCTCTGGAATTTAAGGCTATTTTAAGCAAAGAAGGAGATAGTTTGAGCAGAATGGGGATCAGGATTGCTATCCTTCCAGGGTTTCAACAAGTTCACATGATATTCCGTCTTGACCAGCTGTCTGCCTGTTTTTTTCACCAAATAGTTGAGAAAACCTTCCTTTCCTTAATTTCATATGGGCCTTGCCAATGGGCCAATAATTTTGAATGGGAAGTGGTAACAAGGACCATAATATTGTTTCAGGGATGGAATTCACTGAGTGTCGTGCCACGGTCATAGAACCAAACCTGTGCTAACTACGCATATTCATTGATTTCTTTTAAGATGGGCTGAATTTTAGTGAATCTATTGTGTAATTAAGAATGTTGGTGAAAGGTAGTGCCTCTTCTTCCCAACCTTCTTTTCGAATGTCCAATAGTCCTCGGGGTTGTTGACCATATTATGGTTCAAAAGCAGAGAAGCCTGTAGAGACCTGCAGTGCTTCCCGATAAGCAAACAACACAAGGTAGATAACCTGATCCCAGTTTCATCCATCCTCGTTGACCACGTTAACGTAACATATTTTTTGAGGGTCTAGTTAAAACGCTCCACTAAACCATTAGTTTGATGGTAGTATACTGAGGTTTTAAAATGCTTAATTCGGAGTAACTTTGCAACATCCTTAAATGTACCTGTGGTGAATGACAACCTTTGCTCCGTTAGGACTTCTTTAGGGATGCCAACACGCACAAAGATCCTTACAAGTCTGTGTGCAATAGTTGTAGCATTAGCCACTTGCAAAGAGATCGCTTCAGGATAACGAGTAGCATAATCCACTATGAAAAGAATATATTTATGTCCTCTGGCCGAGGGTTCAACGGCTCCTACATTATCAACCTCCAGTCACTCAAAAGGAATGTCTATGAGCAGGACAGGAATGAGAGGAGCATGGCCTTTCCAAGGAATCTGTCTCAAATGGCATTTAGGACATGAAACACAAAATTGATGGGCCTCCTCATTAATCCTAGGCCAATAGAAATTTTCTGGGGTGTGTTTTCTGCAAAAAAATGGGAGCCTAAAATGTTGGCATGTGCTAATTCACAAACCTGTCATCAGAATGTTTACAGAACTAGCAAGAACAACCTCACCTCACCCTCATTTTTAGCCACTCAATAAAATAAATTGCTTTTCAACACAAAGTGGGGACCCTGTGGCATGGGATTTCTGGTTTCCATAATTCAGAGCAACCAGTTTTAAGGCAAACTTTAGGGACTTGCTATTCCACTGTTCCCTTTTAAATGAAGCCGGAGCTTGTCTGCATTGGAAATGCAAAGTGGAGAGAGGAACAATAGTGATGTCATAGGTAGGAGTAACGTTCTGTGATGATTCGCCTTCCGTCTCTGTAGAAATCTCAGTGTGACACTCTGGGACGACACTCTCATCTCCCTGAGTTGCCACGTGACTCTGTTCAACCACTGACTGCAAGCACGGCATGAAAACACTTTGTAATGGGGTTTCACCATCAATGAGTAGGCCCAGTGCTTTAGAAGAGGTGTTAGATGTCATTTCGCCTTTCCACCCAAGGATCACTGGAAAAGGGAGACTGCACATAAGAGCTACCCTGTTCTTTTTAGTGTCGTCCTTATAAGTAGTGATACAACAGTTAGACCTATACCATTGAGTTTCAAAGTGTATACAGGTTAGACTGGTCATCCTGGGTTCCCACTGTTGTGGAAGGACATATTGGCAAGCAACAAAAGAAATGTTGCTACCGGAATCAATGAGTGCACCCCTATGCCCATTAACAAACACCATGCAAGTGCATGCATACAGTACATGTGAAAACACATTCACACTAACATATTAAGGTGGAATTTAGAATTATCTATTTACCTATGTTATTTATATTTGTGATGATAGAGGAAACTTAGGTTTTTATAAAGAAAGACCATTTGGACACATTATGTATTATCTACATAGTGACCAGACTAGTTTCCATTGTAAGCCTTTGGAACTGTGTGCCAAAAGCTCAAGCCATTGGGTCACAGTTTGTCCTGTGACAATGAAAGATGAATAATGTACTGATTGAAAGCTAATATTAGAAGCTGAACATTGATCACATATTATATACTCTCTCTATATATACAGTATTTTAAAAGATACATATTTATAAAGTATTTAAACATGAATCAGCACATTAATTCCTATGGTTATAAGGATCAGGTTTGATTCAGAGATGTGTCTGTACTTGTGAGGATCTTTGAATCTTCTCGTGTCTGCAAGAGGTTTCTCTTTGTACCCCTGTAATCTCCAACACGCCAAAGATGTCTATGCTAGGTTAATTTCTGATTCTAGTTTATTCTAATTTGAGTTAGTATGAATTTTTGGTGAGTGAGTGAATGTGCCTTTGCTTTGACCAGCACCTTGTCTATTGACTTGAGACTGTTAGGGATAAACTGTGCTTACCGCGGTTGGAAAAAAAAGGTCACTAAAATAATTATTGAATAGGGATAAATGTCCTTTATAATAAAATAAATTCTACTTCACTTTTACTGTACATTTTAAAAGTGAACTCCTTTATTAAGTACAAGAGTAACTTCTCAAATTTCAAATGTGGCTTAGAACTATTGTGGGTTCTGTAAAAGAAAATGTTCCTCTAAGATATGTTTCTGATAAAGATCTATGAAACAGAGTAGGCATTCATTCTGTGAGAGAATGGAAATCTCCGTACCTGGGCAACATTGCAATTTTATTCTTGCCAAATAATACCTGAAATGCTGCTGTTTTAAAGCTTGTGCGCTCTTTCTGAACTGTCAAAATGACTCTTGAATGCTAACCCCACAGCCTACAGCTTTTCCTGCTAATGCCTGTAATTTCCCAGGACTCCAACCTACATGTCTGTAATCAAAGCAGATGCTATCTGTTTTACAGGAAATATTTTTAAGCTGAAATAAAGATGGGCAAGGGACTTCTCACTTTATTGAACTCCATCTGTCCCTGTCATTACTACACTAGGTATTAATACAGAAGCCATTTCACTTGTGGTTTCAGAGGTCAACTTTAAAGTACTAGGAGAAGATTTATGCATGTGTCTGTCTGAGTCCATGCAGAAAGTGAAAGGTGTTTTGGTTTATCTTTTTCAATAGTCCTCTGTAAAGTGTGCTCTAAATGTATAACAGTATATTGAATTCATACATTTTAGAAGTTCCTAAAAACTTTGAGTGGACAAAGAAGTATAACTAGAGTAGCTGAAGAAATATTGTGCTATAAAAAGGATATGCACCCTTAAGCTTTAAATGGAAGTTTAGAATCTGTTGTCTTATAAACCAAACAATTACATGTGTCTAATAGCGGCCACTTTTTCCCTGCAGATAATTCATTGTTGTTACAGCCACTAGCCAGCAAAGTGCAGTTCATCAGTGGGCCAGCAATACAGGAGGTGGTTCAGCGATTGGCAAGTAAGTGAAATAAGTTTTTGATATAGAGAAATAAGCAGAAATACATGACCAAAGGCCTCAGAACAATCTGCTGTTGTGAATATCTAACTGTAAATGTAACCTCTGTTTTAATCTGGGCAACATTTTTGGGTAAATTAATACTCAACTAGCAAATGGGAATGTGATGTCCTAATAGCAAGATTGTGGTTAGTTGTTGATGATAGTGAAATTATTATGCATTCATACACATTGTTTAAAGAAAAAAATGATCTTTAACTTTGCAATGACAGCTCAAATTATGAAAAACATTCTACTGAGTCTTGCTTGCTATTCCCTGCAAAACTATCCTGTCATAACCATTAGTGCGAAAAAGTGATTTTTTAAAAGAAATATTTAACATAAAATGGAACATTTCAGGCATTTTACAACCTCAAGAAAGCACCTTGGAGAGAAGAATACACACTTTTCAGTTTTCATTTTAGAAAAGTGTAATGCAAGGAACTTTTATTTACTGAGGGATCAAGCTAAAGAACCAGAGACTACAAAAATGGTTAAACCTCAAATCTAGAAAGAATAAAGTGGATTCCAACATTGACAATGAACGGCCACTCTTTGTAATTCCATGGATAATTAAGTGGTATTTGCCTATCATATCTACATAAGGTTTGTTGACTTGAGAAGGCATACTCTGTTGCATGTTTTGGAAGAAGCTGCAGATCTGTGGGTTACGATGAGTTAGAAAAATAAAACGGGGGATGAATCGTTCAAAAAATTAATAACCTTCAAAATTAAGGTGAATTGCTATTAACTGGATGTCAGAATCAGAATCAGTGACTCAAAAAAAAAAAACACAAAATAAGTGTAGATTACCCAAATTTATACAGAAAAATGTATAAAAAATATCAGACAAAAGAACCCAATCCTAACAATTTGTGGTTCAATGTGTTACTTGTAATATATGTTTATATTCTATTATTATTTTATTAAGAAACTGATTTGAAAGGAGAAAGGTCTATCATGGGAATACTATTTACTATTGGCCTGTCTCGATATGCTTTCACATAATACTAAGATCAGTGAAGTGTCACAACAGGTGTCTGTGCTGTTACAATTGCATGAGAAAAAGTATTTGATCAATTGAACTGGTCATTCCTGTGGCAGGGTTTGAACTCGATATGTTTTAGTGTAGAATTTGTAAACACAAGAATGCTGATGAATCCAGACCTGTCTTGGTTCTTCATTAAGGAAGGATCTAGGCAAAGTTTCTCTCTCCGCTCTGTTTGTTGATCACTGGAACTGCGGACTGAAGCTATTCAAAAATCAAAGCTAACCAACTCCATTTTTCTGCATAATCCAAACTGCAGAATCTTTCTCTATGTTGATCCCATCCTTCTTTATATATACTGTACAATGCTCCTATGAAACTACTCACTCAATTAGAAATACAGTATTCATATTTTTCAAAACCATGTTGAGCAGCAGCATTACTTGTCTGAAATATTCCCTACTTCAGTCCTTCCACTCAATCTAATACTATCCCAGCTACCATTTTTAGTGATCTACTCACCCAAAATGGGTGCAGTGGTGTGACACCTCTAAAAAGATCCAGATAAGCAGGCCAAAATTCCTGCATGCCTGCATCCAAAGGCAGTCTGGACTTCCACTCTAATGGTGGGCTTTGGCCTACTCTGTGCTTCAAAAGTTCCAAAATAAATAAAGTTCATTAGAGTCCAAACCCCACTCCAGGGAGGATGGCCATAATCTTGTGGATGAAGAAGCAAACAAAGATAAGAAAAAAATTTCAAGTGCTCAAAAGAGCAAAAAAGCAAAAAAGAGGCAAAAAAAAGTTACCAACAAAGCAATCCTAAGCAACAAGTCCCAAAACAATATCCAGAAATCAGAATCCCATAAATAAAAGCAAAATAGTTAAAAACCCAGTAAATACAAATACTAAATACTTATTAAAAAAGGAAACACTTACCAACCACCAGGCACATACAACTACAGAGGAAAATGCAGTTCTCTTGAGCCTTTATAGTGCTGGGTGCAGTCCTTCAACAGAGACTGATAGGTGGCAATGCCTATTAGTAATCCACCACAAACACAAGGAACAAGGCAGAACATGCTCTCATAATTATACATACATAATTATACCACACAAACATAAATAACATAAATGATAATATTTAAAGGATAAAACATGAACAAAAAAGACATAAACAAAGAATTTAAAAAAAACACGAGGGAGTGGGGCCTTTAGCTTCAACATAAACCAACTATTTTAGTAACTGCCTGAAATATCCAGTCATTAACCGATCGTCATCAATACAGAGGATTGCCATTTCAAACTTCTGTTTTGCATTTGCAGATATCAAGATGTCAGTTGTGATCAAAATTTTATTTATGTTTTCAGTCCCACCTAGACATTGTGAAGATAAATGTTGTTCCCAGATTTGCCTTTATAGATTCTACGATCCCCCTAATCTCCTCTTCCTCCTTGTAACTGGTCCGAGATGGCTGAAAAATGTTATTTGGTTTATTTATTATGAAGTTAGATACTTTTTGGTGTTACGTGTTGTTAATTCTTTGATGATATTAATACAATTTCAATATATTTTACAAAGCCTAGCACAAATTATTACAATAACACTTTAAAAAAAAGTGAAATAAAGAAGAGTCTATAATCAATGAAATTGAACATAAGAACTGAAGGTCCTGTTTATGTATTATTTGGTTTTTGTATTGAATTGATGTACTTCATTTGATGTTGATTTAATCTTAATGCTGTTTTTTATGTATAATTTGCAAATTGTGAGGACAGTGCTTCAAATAAAATTAATATAACATGGTTTATCAGCGGCTTAACACTGCAACCCAGGTTCATATTTCTGCGCCTTTTAAAACTGTTTCACTAATATATTTCATGGGAAAGAAAATTATAATATACAACAAAGAAAAAAAGACTAATGTATACTAATGTTGAGCACTCTTGTTATTCTACATTCTCTAACAGAAAACCTAATCTGTACTTTCAGTCATTGCAGGCACTTCATATGCTCGTAAACCTCAAGCAGTAGAGCGCTACGTCCTGCCAGCTCTGTGGTACCTATTGGCCAACATGACTGGAAATGGTGTTCTGCCAGGAGGCTGTGGGAATATCCGACCTGTAGTCTCACAGATGGTCCTCAGTCTGCACCAGCAGATGGGCTCAGGTCTACAAGAAAGTGCTTCCAGTCAGACTGCACATGTTCAAGCTACTCTGCAGGAACTACTGAAAGCTGAGAAACCAGAGAAGCAGTGTTCTTCTGTGGAGACATAAGACCTTTAAACACTATGAACTGAAGTCCAAGACAGAAATTTGAGATTATTCACTTTCAAGGTCTCCTTCTGCAACACCTCATAATAAAAACCTCTAACAACTTTTGGTTTGTTTCAGTATTACTTTGTCCATTGCCTCTGAAATTTTCTTTAAATGACAATGCACATTGCTAAGTTTGTTTTGTTTCCACAAGATACAGTATATGGTTTGTTGATAGTTTCTCTGGAAATTAGAAATATTTTGTTTTTGTCTTCTATTTCCTACCTTGTGCCCAGTGCTGCCATAATGGGCCCTGTCCTTGTGACCCTGCATTAGGTTAAGTAGCTTTGAGAATATTATGATTACACAGGAAAGTCATATGGTGAACTTTTTTGAATATAATTGTAGAGGGTTAAAGGCAATCATTATTTATAAATGCAATAGCTATTTATTTTTTAAATCTCAATACTATACATTTTTACAATTTACAAAGTAGTTTGTTTTAGTATAACCTGCCTAATCCAATTCAGTGTCATGGGCGGCTGAAGTCTATTTTATATGACAGATCCCACTCAGTCAATCACCAGTTAACCTAACCAGTACATCTTCTGGGATGTGAGAAGAAAACTAGAGTAACTGGCATAAAACTTCACACTGACAGCAACCAGGTCTATCCAGCAGGGGGCGCTAGCTCCCTGGTTGGAATAAGTTCTTTTGTAATTGCGGCATTTTAAGTAACCCGAACCTAAATAGATATATTATAAAGAGACAATATCCCTCCCTTAGTCATACGGTGGTAAGAAATCACATAAGAGAAAATAACTTCGCTTTCTTTAATGACGATTTAAGCAGCATAACAGATGGGAAGCCATGACAAGACCATTGTGTAGAGTCTGCCATTTTCGTAGCTGCTCTGGAAGGATTTTCAAGTCAAGTCAAGTCAAGTCAACTTTATTTATAAAGCACTTTACATACAACAGCCGCTGACCAAAGTGCTGAACATAGACTAAAATAAATTTTAAACAAAAACAAAATAATAAATAAGTAAATAAAATACAATAAATAAAACTAATTAAAACATAGTAAAAACAACTAAACAGAGTTAAAACAGAGTAAAATCAACTGCTCACACAGGATCAAACGCCAAACCAAAAAGGTAAATCTTAAGAGCAGACTTAAAAATGGGCAGTGAGCAGGCTTGTCTAATGTGGATCGGCAGTGAATTCCAGAACCTTGGAGCCACAACGGAAAACGCCCTATCCCCCCTGAGCTTTCGCTGAGTCCTAGGCACATCCAGAAACAGCTGACCAGCTGATCTGAGTGAGCGGGAAGGAGAGTGCATATGCAGCAGCCTAGCGAGGTAGGGCGGAGCAAGCTCATTTAAGGACTTAAAAACAAATAAAAGAATCTTAAAATGAACTCTAAACTGAACAGGCAGCCAGTGCAATGAGGATAATACAGGTGTAATGTGCTCATTCTTTCGCGTGCCAGTTAAAAGGCGTGCAGCAGCATTTTGCACCAGCTGCAGCCGAGACAGGGTGGACTGGCTAACACCAACATACAATGAATTACAATAGTCCAACCGGGTTGTAATGAAGGCGTGGATTACTGTTGTAAATTGATCTTTGGAAAGAATGTTTTTTATCTTCGCCAAACGTCTTAGCTGAAAAAAAACAGATTTCACCACCGCACTGATCTGACCATCCAGTCTAAAATCCTCATCTATCCTAAAACCCAAATTTGTAATAACAGGCGTACCATATTGTGCAAGAGGACCCAAATCCACAGGAGCAGAAGTAGAAATAGACCCACTGGTGCCCCCAGGACCAAAAACTATAACCTGTCTTATTTTCATTTCAGGATCGGATGACGTTATCTCCTATCCTTCTGTTGGCTTCAAAGGTATGCCGGGCAATGTTCCAAGGCTTTATACTCTTTCTCCATGTGCAGGCCCTTACTTAGGTAAATCATGCCATTCCAAACAAGGCAAAGAGAGGATCCAATGTCACACAGAAATAGTACAATGCCCATTTTCGTAGTTGTCCCTTTCTTGTCTTCTAATGCTTGCCTAGCAGTTCTAAATGATGAGCCCCTGTGTGCTAAATCTGGCCTTGTGTTAGCTGTACATGTCACAACAAGTAGATTTATAAAATATTTTTGTACAGAGCACAGTGACATATTAAACTTATGTACTTATTACACCAGGAACGACATTTGAACCCAAACTGGCAAAAAAGAAAGAATGGAACATTTTGTAATTTTATATTTTCACATCATAAATAAATAAAACAGTAAATAGTACGCTTACAGTAAAATACATTTGGACTTTGGTTACCTTCTTGATTTAAATACATCATGAACTAAGATGCCTGCATAATCACCTACACAATCATGATATCTGGACTTGTAACTTGATGTTATCATGATTTCCTTTTCATGTTTTTTCTGAGTGGGGTTAAGCCACCAGTGCCACAGCCCTGAAAACTGACATGATTCGAAAATCTACTAAAGTTAATCAAAATAGGAAATATGACTTTAAAGACAGGGAAGGAATGTATAAGCTATGTACAATAAATTAGTTATTAAAATACCTCTGAAGGTTTGTGCATCTGGCCATTTTCAGAAGACAATTTATGGAGATGTCTATTATGGAGATGTCAGTAAATTACAAAAAATGCTTTATGAAAATTTGCATATATGAAGAAAGCAATTTAACAGTCTTTTTCATCTTACAAACCAAATTGAAGCTGAATTTTCAAGGTTACAGAGACCGAGTCTGGTTTGGCCTCCAGCGTTAACACCAGATCATTTTCACAGTCATTCCAAGTACTGTACATCTCAGTGCTGCCTGAAGCATGAGTTTAAAAATAATAATTCTTTATAGCACTTTTCTCACTAGTCAAAGAGCATTACATAGTGAGGGAGGAAAATTGAAGAGCCACTAAAGTGAAGCATTCACCTGGATGATGCAACAAAAGCCATTTTTGCACCAGTATGCTCACCATACATAAACTGTTAGGTGGAGAAGGGGTGAGAGATGGTTAGCCAATCAGACACAGGGGATTATTAGAGGGTGCGAAAAACCAGGCCGTGGTAACTTTTTTAGCTAGGACATCGGGATACACCAGTACTCTTTATGAAGGATGCCCACATTAAGTCAGGACCTCAGGTTTATCTTATCAGAAGACTGGCACCATTTTTACAGCACATTGTCTCTGTCACTGCACTGGGGCATTGGGATATACATTCAGACCACAGAGTAAGTACCCCATGCTGGCTTCGCCAACACCTCTTCCAGCAGTAACACAAGCTTTTCCTGGTTGGTCTCTAATCTGGACAGTCCCAAACATGCTTAGCTTCAGGAGGATGACGTGTTCTTAAGTGCATGTGTTATGGCTAGTGACATCTCAGTAAATTCTGCATTCATGTGCAATGGTTCACTCAGTTTGTCATGTGTGTTGCTCTACTGTCTTCTCACATTATCTTGAGCATCTCTGTTGAGAAAAGAAACAAACAAAAAAAAAACTGTAAAAAACTCTCAAAAGCTGTGAGAAATCCTTCTAAGACTGTCTTTCTTCTTGAAGGTTTATGAGAACTGTGAGACAGCAGTATAATATTAATTGAGACTTTTTATAGGATGATGGACATGACCGTCAAACAGGTCTTTTAGTAAGGTTAATAAATATGGAGCTATGGATTGGGTGCAGTGAGGAAAAGAGAGGTGGTGTTAGAATCTAAAAATGAAGCAACAAGCTCCAATAGTCTAGGAGTGCTGACATGGATGAAGGAAGTGATATAACCTTTCATCATCATCATCAGTTTAACAGTCATTTTTTGTGCTTACTCAAGTTAGCCAGTTTCCCAATCCTCAGTCTTTTTCCTCTGCTCCTTATAGTCTTTTGGGGTGAGACTCATTCTTTTTGTGTTATCCTTCGCCACTCCAACTACATTTAATTTTGTTTCACAATTGGCCTTAGGCCCTACCTCTACATCATGGTGCATCTCTTACCCCATTTATCCTCTGCCTTTCACATCACATGTGCAAACTATCTTAGTTTTTTCTTTCTCAGTACAACTCCACACCAGGGGCCTCATGTTTAAACGGTGCGTATGCACAGAAATGTTGCGTACGAATTTTTCCACGCTCAAATCGCGATGTATAAAACCTAAACTTGGCGAAAAGCTACGCACATTTCCACGGTACCTCATACCCTGGCGTACGCAATTTCTCTGCTCGGTTTTGCAGACTGGCGGCACCCAGCGTCAAAGCAGTGCTACTGTTCCTGTGTGGTCACCCTTTCTTTCTTAGATCCACATTCCTGACGCGGCTTTATGAATACACTGAAACTAACTGCATATTGTTTATTAGTGTAATGTATCTGATTGTAATTAACCTGCAGTAATATAATGGTCCACGGAATAGCCATAGTATTTCAAATACCATAACTGCTTTAGCGTTGTTACTCTCACTGCATCTTCTTCTTCTTTCAGCTGCTCCTGTTAAGGGTTGCCACAGCAGATCATCTTTTTCCATATTACTCTCACTGCACCACTCAGAGTATTTATATCATTGTATCTGAGTGGGGAATCACAGCAGCAGCTGATTGGAAAGAGAATTATCAGTATACAGCATGAAGCAAACGCTGCCTCAGCCACGGCAAAACGCTTCAGAGACTTTCCTGTACGGACTTCGCGGTTTAGAAAAAGTTTCATCCCAAGAACGCACTCAATCAGTCCATCAAGTGCTCCTTGTAGAACTGTTTGTACTTATAAGTACAATTACCTCACTGTAAACTTGCACTACAGTTATAATATCGCACAACCTGCGCCACTTCATAAAGTGCGTATTTACATATGATGACGATATCATTTTTAAGATGAAATGCAGTAAAATATGTTGATTATATTATACAGATAAATACAGATAATCTGTATTGTTAATAATTAGACATGTGAGGACACGGTGCCGCAGCGCTAGCTAGTTCAGGGATTGTTTCTGCATTGCGTTGTATTCTTGCTGGTGCTGACGCGACACTGGAAGGATAGACGGATAGAATAATTAAACATATACTACAAAGATATTTCAATGTTCCTTAAAAGTTTTGAAGAATCGGTGTTCTAAGCTTACAAATGGCTTCACGTCTATTACAGAGCTGATTGTGTGGCGATTGGGTATTTGGAGAAAGAAAAGTAAGGACAGGAATTGGAGGTTAATACATTTGAAAGAGACATTACTTCTGTAATAAATTATTTCATCGAAGGTCGTGCATGGTGCACGACGACACGACCAATCACTGCGCCACCGTGTTCCTATGTTTAATAACATGCTTTCATTCCTATCATCATGAAAAAGATATCACGTATACATCTCAGTATTTTAATTATTCAGAGAGCTGTAATATCACGAATGTAATGGATTATGTGTCCTGTCAGAGAAAGAGAAAGCCCGTTTAAGAAGCAGGTAGTGATTCACACACATAGAAGATCAAATACAGAACAAAGCATTTAACGTGCTACTTTAGTTACAATGGGATTTGAGAAACTAGTAAATTAAACGATTTTAAGATGAAGTTTACGATGTTCTACTTTAATGGCAAAATAAACTACGTGATTAAAGTGGAAATTTCGAGATTAAAGTTGACATTTCGTGCTTTTTTCCCAGTGTGCCTATTTTTTTTTGTCTGTACCCTAATAAGCTTTCATATGACACTCAGACGGTGGGCTACGAGTCGTCTTTTCACGGCGACTTTGATATGTGACTTCTTTTTTATTTTGGGCACTGTGCGACTTTGTGAACTTGAGCTTTCGAGATTCTCCAAAACTCTGTCACTCGATCAACTTCCTTTTGTTGATTATACCACTGTTTAAACCAACAAATAGTACGTTTTCCTTTGCCTCCACTTGGTATTCGCTGAAATTCTTATATTTTCCCCCATGCTTTTCCCATTGTCTTTTCACAGAAGGCTATTTATATTGATTTGCATATTCAAAGAGGCGTAATTCTGGGAGGAGTTGGGGCGGGACAGAAGGCGCGTGCATGTGCGTTACTTTTCACACTGATTGGGATTTATGTAGCGGAAGAACGTGGAAGTTTGCGTACGTACAGATTCCTGCATCTTGATTTTTCTGTGCGTACGCACATTCCGGCTTTTGTGCTTGCGCCATGTTATAGTGTGAGTTCTACGCATGGCATTATACATGAGGCCCCAGGACTTTCTGTCAACATTACATTCATGTTCATCACACTATGTGAAAAACTAAACATTTATATAATCATTCTTATCTCTGTTTTCCCAAGTTTATTTTACGTTCTGCCTTATTTGGCCATGTCTCACTCTTATGCAGCATACTACTCCTCACACAAATTTCAGAAACTTTACTTGTCAATACCAGAGAGACTCCGTAACAAGCAACAATAGTGAACAGCTCCTAGAATTTCGTACTTGCCCATTCCCTCCTTTGCTATCACTCCGGTGCCTGCTCCTCCATCTGTAATCAGTGAGTCATCTATGGCACGGAAGTTCCCTATTGTCTGAAAAATAACTCCATTACTGATATCAGCGCTATATAAATGTAATGAATTATTATTATTATTATTATTATATCTAAAGAAACATTTACATTATCAGCATATGCCACTTCTGTCGCACTCAGCACATGCACACTATCCTGCATACCAGTATCTTTTATGCAGCGCTATCTGCCAGCCCATGCTTTGGATTGTGTTTCTCCTTACACCTCTGTGGCACACCCTGCACGGCCATGCACCCACTTCTTCCACACTTCCCATCCTCATCACATTAGTCATTCCTACATTATCTTGAGGCATTTCACTTCCAAAATAGCTTTCCATTTCAGTATCTTCCTAATTGTTCTAACTCATTTCATTTGTTTCCATTAATACGAGATCACTCGTGTACAAGAGCTCCCATGAAAATCCTTCAAAAACCTCTCTGATTTCCACTTCCATTACTATTACAAAAGCAACAGATTTAGAATGTATCCTCAGGGCAGCTCCAGTATTTCCATGTGCAATACTGACCATTGTTCATGCTTCCTCATAAATTCACATCGCCTGCACCTAACTTTCTCAATGCCCACCTCACCACCTCTCATGGCACTATGTCGAATGCCTTCTTTGGATCTACATATGCATAATGAAGCTTCTTTCCCTTTTCTAGATGCCTTTCCTACATTTACCTAACAACAAAGATTTCTTTTCTGTTGTTCCCTTCCCAGGCATGAAACCAAACTACATTTCACTTTCACCTGATGTCTTTCTTAAGTCACTCAAAATAATCCACATTCCAATGGAGAGAGTACACCTTTTTTCTAGTCTTAAGGACTCCTCCCTTCACTAACAATAATGTTATAAAGTTCTGTCATACATGCAACTCCAGGACTTTCTTCTTTTTTTAACATTTCCAATATCGGTCCAATTGGATCCATTGCTTTACCTATTCTTATCTTCTTTTCACTTTGACATTAAAGAGCCTTGTTCTGTTAATTAATGTCAAAATGGGCGGCACGGTGGCGCAGTGGGTAGCGCTGCTGTCTCGCAGTTAGAAGACCTGGGTTTGCTTCCCGGGTCCTCCCTGCGTGGAGTTTGCATGTTCTCCACTTTTCTGCGTGGGTTTCCTTTGGGTGCTCTGGTTTCCTCCCACAGTCCAAAAACATGCAGGTTAGATGCATTGGCAATTCTAAATTGTCCTTGGTGTGTGTGTGTGTGTGTGTGTGTGTGCCCTGCGGTGGGCTGGCGCCCTGCCCGAGGTGTGTTTCCTGCCTTGCGCCCTGTGTTGGCTGGGATTGGCTCCAGCAGACCCCCATGACCCTGTAGTTAGGATATAGTGGGTTGGATGATGGATGGATGGATAATGTCAAAATAGCGATATTAAATCCAATGCGATTCAATGTTCTATTTGTGAAAATATCCAAAGGGTGAATGCTTTCTATAGGCCCTGTTCTTCATTCTGTCCTTTATCTCATCTCTTTGTTTCAGCAGCTCACTTGCAGACTCCCACATCTTAACTACTTGTTCTTTCACAACTGCCTTTTTTATTTCACTTTGATTCCTTATTGATTACCATGTGAATTTTCTCTGTCATATTCTGTCACTCCCTACAGCATCTCCTCAATAGCATGTCTCTTTACATCCTTGGCAATCCCCTTAGCTGATTCACAGACTTTTTCATTGTGTTAAACTAGGCATTCTTCATTCCTTCCCACATCTGGTACTTGGGAAACATCACTCACTCTTACTAACAAATTCTCAACTAGTTTACTTCTAATAGTCTCCTCCTTAATCAGATGGGGAGCCCCCAAGGAGTTTAGGCTATATACTCTATACATGGTTTGTACCTCCTATTACAGGAGATATTGGAGTAATATTTCTTGAGTCCAGATGACCTCCTAGGCACTAACATTCTTTCCCATGCAAGTGGGACTGTGATCTTATTCAATGTGTGAGTCACAAGGGCAATACAGCCAAAGATGAATTGGGAAAATGGGAAACAGTCATTCATTATATTTCATGTATTGTTGTTTCTCTTTACCACACCTGGAATCATCGCCCAAAACAAATGAAGCATGTTAATATCCAAGAAATATTTAATGTAATTTTTTAAAAACTACATACTCTATAAACACTGATATGCTGAGCAACATTTGAACAAATTTATGACTGTTTAATACATGTTTACATTTTTATTCTTTTATGGTGCTTTTTTTGTGATTTCTACAAACTACTACAATGCTCTCCTTACTTATTCAAAATCTTGACAAGCCAGCTCTAGCTGAGTTCTACTTTTACTCAAAATGGTGTCTATAACATTATGCCAGCATGTACTAATGATGTCTACAAACTACTAATTTGACTTGTGTCACACACAGTTAGGTCATAAATTTGTAAACCTATAGACACCAAAACATAAACAAAACCAAGGAAAGGTATACAACAAAAAGTAGTATTGATGAAAAAGAAGAATATAAGGTAAAACATAATCATACACACAGAACCTCACAGGACACTGCAGCTTCAGGAGCAAAGACAAACATAGACTCAATTAGCTGCTACTTCTTCAAGTATTGATGTTATTCTGTGAAACAATTGGTTCCCATGAACAATACAGAACATGCTGACCCTGGCTTTCCTATTGCTGTCCATGGTATTTGTATTTGTAACCAATGATATGTTCACTACAAACATATCAATGGTTAGGTGTAATAGAACCAACATGCTGCTATCTTGTGCAGAAAAAAGGGCAATTCCTCCGTTTCACAATTGAATTGTACAGTCACAATCATCTGAAGGGTGATGGTGATATGTAAAGTATATCAAGTGAAATGAAGAATTACTTCAGAATAAAAATTAAATAAGGTGCACCTTGACTAAGCAAAATCCATTTGTTAAATTGCACTCCTACCACACAATGGGAATCGAGTAGCCGTGGCATCTAGTCCACAAAAGGATTGAGCTGGGAAAGCACAAACCTTTATGCAATATCAAGTGAAATTATTATAATATTATGTAAATGCATAAAAATATTAAAGTGAATTTGTCACATTTGGACATTGCATATTCTCATTCCAGTTTCTGTGGAAACTGGGTCGCACTTCAATTACTTATATTCAAAAATATACATCTAAGATCTAAAGAGTAAAATCATTCGGTTCATTTGTTAGCCTGTATTTCTTCTATATGATGTGCATGATAGATTTGTTGGCAAGTTTTAATTGAGCTTCTGTGAGAAAAAAAGTGAGAAGCCATGTGACTTCCACAGATTGAACCAAAGATTGACTTCCAGCATCTGATTTAACAAAACACCAGATTGTATATCCTCGCTCGTTTTTTGTCACATCATTTGATGTCTACAGTAGCTTTTGACAGGTGCAACTGAAATTTGCTGGTTGGTCATGGATAGTGGCACATTGTTATTATGGCATGTTGATTGTGTAGCACTCTGAACAACTGTTGCAGGGTAGCCTGAACAATATCTGTCACACTGTGTGTTGTGTGCTTAGATGATCTTGTGTAATCTCCCAATATTAAGACTATCTTCTGTACAGTTCAGAGTAGAGTACATCTGACAGACAAGTTTCAAATTTGACCCCAATATGGAGGAGTTGAAATGAAGACAATTTCAATTCTAAAGGTATGTGATAAGCCCTAAAAGTTTTTCCACCAATTTGTCTAAGGTGGGAGTTACAAGAAAATAGCCACAATCTGAAAACCTCACTGTTCTGTACACACTCCTAAGGTCTAACTTCATAATACCTGTGCATTTTAGGAAATTTCACAAGTACCTCAGGGGCATTGACCTCCAATTGGAGTGAAGTAATAAATCTGAAATGGAGATTAAACAGGTCAAAGCAGCACACTTACTGTATAATTCACTAGTCTTACTGTCTCAAGTTCCAACCATGATGTCTTTGGAGAAGCCAGTAGATAAGATAGCGGCTGTATGCACTATAAGAAAATTGTATTGCTCAAAGGTTTATTTTTGATGACTTTTAAGACTTAAGAGCTTCTCATTTATGTTTCTTTTAAGAATCAATTTTGTTACAGATATTTCTCCTGGGCGGCACGGTGGCGCAGTGGGTAGCGCTGCTGCCTCGCAGTTGGGAGATCTGGGGACCTGGGTTCGATTCCCGGGTCCTCCCTGCATGGAGTTTGCATGTTCTCCCCGTGTCTACGTGGGTTTCCTCCGGGCGCTCCGGTTTCCTCCCACATTCCAAAGACATGCAGGTTAGGTAGATTGGCGATTCTAAATTGGCCCTAGTGTGTGCTTGGTGTGTGGGTGTGTTTGTGTGTGTCCTGTGGTGGGTTGGCACCCTGCCCAGGATTGTTTCCTGCCTTGTGCCCTGTGTTGGCTGGGATTGGCTCCAGCAGACCCCCGTGACCCTGTGTTCGGATTCAGTGGGTTGGAAAATGGATGGATGGATGGATATTTCTCCTACAATTCCTTAGGAGAAATAGCTTTAGAAAAAAAGGAGATACAACTGAGATAAAAGGAATCAAAATTGAGAGTTTAGTTTAAAAAGTATGGTATATTTTGTGAAGACTTAATATTTTTTAATTATTCTTGTACTGATGCCTTTATCCAAGGTGACTTACAACATTTGAGATAGCATCAGTTACATTTCTTTTGTTTTTCCAGTTGGAACACAGACAGATGAAGTTACATTCACATAGTTACAGTATGTCAGTCGCAGGATTTGAACCTACGATCTCAGGATTTGAAGTCTAAAGTCTTAGCCACTATGCCACACTGCCTAGTTTTTCTTCAGTTTTGTAATCATAGTGAAGTGTTTTATTACCACATTCAACTGTCCATACATGTATTCATATACAGCATTACTGAGCACACAATGCAAATACTTTCAAAATGTAAAAAAAAAATGTCAAGACACTACAGAAAATATGCACCCCATTGTGTAACTTTGGTGATATCTTTGCTTAAGCTTGAGGGGAGACATTTGTGAGGGAATCAGTTCTAAGGAGAAACATCTAAACATGTATGAGACAAAAGAAAATATGCCAATTCTATTTTTCTGGTTTAACTATTGTCTAGGAGAAACCAAAAAGATATTTAGGAGACCTATTTTTTGATTTTTCATTCTTTGTTTTCTAATGTTGACAGTTAACTGATTTCTATAAGAAAGACTGAAAGAAGCCAGAGAAAATGAAGATTGTCTTCACAGTTTCCCTTCCATTGGACTGGAGCATCAGGTAGAGTTTCGTTGTTTGTCCTTTGGCCAAGTTTCCAATTATTTCCTAAGTTACACCCTCTTTTTATAGCTCTTGGAGTTTTTTTTATCGCAGAATTAACCAATCCCATAAAGACACATTTTAAAAACATAGCATAATATAAAATTTCCAAACCCGCCTAAATTAACTGAGGATCAGAGGGACCCAAAGCCTATCCTAGTAGAATCAAGCACAAGACAGGAGAACCCCTAAATAGGCTGTAAGTTTAGAAAAAATCCCGGGCATAAATACACCCTCATTGGTCCAATTTAAAATAGCTTTTTAACCTAATATGCAAATCAATGAAATGTGGGACTAAAACTTGAGTACCCCCAAGAAAAAGCAATTCAGACACTGGGAGAACAACCTAACTAGGCTAGTGTTTCCCAACCTGTCAGGGGGGCGCGAAAAAAAAATGGGAATCGAAGTAGAGGCTATTTATTGAAACAAACTCGTTTATTGCAACTGTTTATGGTAGAAAAAATGTACAGAGTATGTCAACTATCGGCTCTGTGGTTTTAGTGTAAATGATTGCAAAAGCGATGTGTTGTTCGTGAACGAGCCGGCTCTAACAGCGGATTCTTTGTAGTGAACTAAAAGACCTTACTCCCGTAGGGGTGAGCCGAATCTACAGCCGCAGACAATCCGTGCAGCGTGGGCGGGACTTTATTTTGATGGGCACACCAGGCGGCCAATCACATGCAAAGACGGACTAGGATAATCCCATTATGTGAAAGAAGGAAGGGGAAGACTCTCCGAAGACAGCGAGTGTAGTGGTACAGGCCAGGTACACAAAGCGACAGAAAGACGGGGAGCCGGATTTAAATTCAAGCGCGTCAGGAAAAAAATGTAGAAATGAGCGAAAACCGCAAAAGAAGCATCATCTGGCTTCATTTCATTGATATTGTGACGATCCGGGTAAATAAGAGCAGAGGCACTCACACCTGCCAGTGCCTTTTATTTTGTTTACTTGGTCTTAAACAAAAATGGAGCACACTCGTTGTCTCCGCAATTCTGGGTATCCTTCACCCAGCACACTTCTAAAAAAAAAAAAAAAATCAACTCCGACGTGTGACCGCCCTTTACAATTAGAAACCTCCCCCTCCAGCCCTCCCATTCAATTCACCGGCCTTGTAATCCCCACCTTGCATTTTAAAACTTGCACTGCATTTTTATCACTCTTTAATTAATATTGTTTTCATCAGTATGCTGCTGCTGGAGTATGTGAATTTCCCCTTGGGGATTAGTAAAGTTATCTATCTATCTATCTATCTATCTATCTATCTATCTATCTATCTATCTATCTATCTATCTATCTATCTATCTATCAGACAAAGTTAGAAAGCACTTCCTGCACGTTACAATATTTTGGAGGCTGCAAAGCTGAGTGCAGAATTTGTAAAATGAAAATATCCATCAGAGCAGGGTCAACAACAAACCTGCACAGACATCTAAGAACCGCTCACCCGTCCATGCAGCTGGAGGAGAGCTTACCCTCTTTCCTCTAGCTGCCACCCACTGACCCTGGAAAAGTGTCCTGTTTTGAGCCAGGTACTTATGCTGCAACATCCACTGTGTTGCCAAAACTGTAGGTATATCACATTATTGTGCAACTCAAACCAAAATAAGCCCATTTATTCAAAAACAAATCACCCGAGCCAAACAGGTAAGTGTTGATGAGGAGCAGGCTAAAATGATAGCCAGTGACTTTCAGCCATTTTCCATTCTGGAGGACGAAGGATTACAAACTTTTGTCCAGGCCTTAAACCCCATGTATGTTCTCCCCAGTAGAAAAACCATGTCCCAAACAGTTATTTCACAATTATATAACACAGAGCGTGCATTGTGGCAAGATAGGGTCAAAAAAGCTTCAGCAGTTTGCCTGACAACTGACTGCTGGACATCTAGAACGACATGCTCATAAATGTCCGTCACTTGTCACTTTATTGAAAACTACCTTCTTGACTGTTGTGAGTTCCCAAGCGGCATACTGCAGAAAACCTAGCAGAGGAGCTACTAAGAGTGGCAAATAGATGCCAAAGTGGTGTACTGTGTTACTGATAATGCAGTAAACATAACAAAAGCCATAAAAATTTTGCAGTGGACCCACCACCCATGTCTTCTGTACACAATAAACCTGATGATTAAAGATGTGCTGAGGGTGGTGAAACCAACAGTGGACAAGGTGAAGGCTATTGTAGTTTTTCCACAAAAGCACAGTTTGCCACAGAGAAGCTGAAATCGCATCAGCCCATCCAAGCTGAGACGTTTGGTATTTCTGAATGCCAACCTGCACTAAAGACTTTTATCTAAAGTGTCATAATGTTAAGACTTTGGCCTTTATTTGTTTGATTTGTTTGCTGTGGTTGCTGTGGCTCTGTATTCAGTTGATTAAAATGTTAAACAATAGTAACTATTTTTTGTAACAAAAAAATGCATAAAATAAGGCTTTTATGAAAACACTGAATAAAAAATTGCTTACCAACACACACACCATTCATAATTGCTAAATTAGGCTAAAACAGAAGGCTCTGAGTGATACTAAATGAAGAGCCATTGGGAGCCGTAAAACTTTTCTAAGGGAGCTGAGCCAAAAGAGCTGAACCTCCCATCACTAGACCGCAAAATCATTCTGCACGTAGGGGACATAATGATGTAGAATACCAGAAGTGTGGAGAAATTGTGAGGAAATAACAGAAGGCAAACACTGATCTCTAAAATGGTAATCTTTAAAATTGCTGCACCATTGGTAAAAGATAAGGAGGTAAATTTAATGAAAAATTTTAAATGTGTCACATGTGTGACTGTATATTTTGATGATAAAAAAATATTAGCGATGCCCCTGTCTGATCCAGACTTGAGCACTTCTGTCAATAGTGCAATCCCAAATTCAAATTTAGTGGTGTTGGGTTGATCTCAATATAATCAAAAATCTGAAAATGTGCAAAAAAATGTTAAGGGGGGCGCCACAAAAACTAATATGAAAAAATGGGCTAGACGTGGAAAAAGGTTGAGAAATGCTGAACTAGGCACAAACTGTGCTTTGGTACAGAATTTGAATCCATAATGCTGGATTAAAATCTGGTTTAAATGTGTGTGTCAGGAATTCAAAGTACTGCCATTAGCACCCTGCTACATGTGTACTTTTGTTCACTCTCCCACTCGATCTATATATATATCTATTTATACAATACTGTACAATATAACATATAAATAAAAACATTATGTTCAAAGGCCAACTTAACAAACACTGACTGCTAAATTCCTCAAAAATATGTCTTGAGGCATAAATGAGTAACTCCGTTATAAAATACAAAGATTTTAAACCTACATTACTTTAGGAGTGGATTATACTTTTAATTATTTTTAACCAGTAACGGCGCTGCACAATAATGTACAGTGAACACACTTGACTTGAGCATTCATAGTTTTCATACTCTTTCTCTGTACATTTAGCATTCGTTTGCTCAGAGGTTAATGCGCTTGCTGCTTCCTGAACAGCTCTTCTTTTATCCACCCTAGCAGCCCACTTCTCTTCTTTCATCGGCATCTTTTCCCGTTAAAACTGATTAAGTCAGTGTTTATGTTGCAATTACTTAGTATGTTTTCCTTAATTTTTCACTTAAGCTGGCACTTAAGTCTTCAATCTGCCTCAAGAATGATTTAAGACATGAAGAGGTAGGGGGAAGTGACGGCGAAGGTGGTAGAGATGAGAACAGCACCTGTATGCATGTGCCGCACAACTTCCCTGCTGCCCGCTGCTGAGAGTTGATTCTACAATAAAACAGAATAAAAATAAAAAGAGGAATAACCTTGGAGGTCAATCATCACTCCGAAAGCAGATAGTAGACATCACGTAGTATATGTGTACCAAATTTCAGGTCAGTAAGTCAAACAGCTTGCGAGCTACAGGTGATTTAAAATCCTGGACAGACCAACGAACAGCCACGGTAGCATATTATATAAGATATGTTTTTATCTGTTTTTAAAGGATTAACAATACATCCTGCTGTGTGTCATTAATGCCATTGTGCACAGACTTTTTGCATGAATATTCAGTAATTAGGAAATGTGTAATTTAGTGTTTTTGAAATCTGAAACTTTTTTCTTCTTAGTAAGCTTTCGACTTTCACCTTCCCTACTGTCATATTGGATACCCTGGTTTGAGTCTACCAAAAGTCAAGTATTTGTTTTTTTTGTTTTTTTTTGAGTTAACATATTTTATTCATCCCCAAGGTGGAACTGTCTTTTTGGATAACCTTTGGCGGTCACAGCATAGGGTCAGCCATTGTATAGAAATTTTCAAGTTAAGGGCCTTGCTCATGGGCCCAACAGAGGGAGATCCCTTCTGGTAAGTAACAGGATTTGAACTGGCAACCTTCCCGATACAAGTACAGGTACTTAGCCTCATTATGTTGCAAATTTACTATCTAGCCATAGAAATTACTGAATGTGCTAATTAGGAAATCCATTCCCAGAAATTCGGGAATCCCGCATTTCATTCCTGGGAATCCCGGGCTCCCTGGGATGACACAGTGCATGGGCATCTCACATGTGAATGGTTTTAGAACCTCAGCCACGTATTTTTAATAAAACTACTGCAATATGTTGACACAAATAAAAGACTAACCTTATCTACATGCAGTTCATGCTGTCATATAAGTACATGTATCTTTAGTTGCGGTAATAAGAGCGTAGAAAGCACAACGTGTCCAGTGTGCGGTCGTCCAGGAGAGAGCATACCTTCATGCAGAGTACGCCAGCTGCTGAGAAAGCATGCTCTGCCTTCACTGAAGTAGGCGGCACAGTCATCAGATACTGATACACTTGTTCTAAACAACGCCCGCGCTTGCTGTTGCTCTGAAACACCGCCATTTCAGCTTTTACTGATGCATCCAGTTTCTTGTCATCATTCTGTGATGGCAAGTTTCTTGCCACAGATAATGTGGATGCAACAGACTGATGCATTGCAATTTCAAGTTGCACTAATACACTAATTCAAGTTCGTTACTATAAGGTGGAGGTAGAACATTCTAAAAGTTGGACCTCCCTGACATCGAGAGCAATAATTTGGACACCGCTATAAGTACTCAGCAACATGTACTGTATGTTGATACTGAAAGTAAAGTTTCCATTATTAGCATCCCTGTAATTCAGAATATTAAAGTTACTAGATTTAACACTTCAGCACATTTGAACTGACATCCTGATGCCAAGCTGAACAGACATGGAGACAATGAAGTTTCAGTCTTGATATTTCAAGTTGACACTAGTGATATTTAATTAATGACTCAGGCGCCGCCATGAGTAGCAGCCTTTCCAGCAGCTCCATGTATTACTTTATCTTTTTACCTTTTTTCTGTATTTTTCCAATACAACTTGGAGTCCTGCCACATGCAAAAGTTCGCTGACGACACTGCTATCATGGGCTGCATCAGGAGTGGGCAGGAGGAGGAGTATAGGAACCTCATCAAGGACTTTGTTAAATGGTGCGACTCAAACCACCTACAACTGAACACCAGCAAAACCAAGGAGCTGGTGGTGGATTTTAGGAGGACCAGGCCCCTCATGGACCCCGTGATCATCAGAGGTGACTGTGTGCAGAGGGTGTAAACCTATAAATACCTGGGAGTGCAGCTGGATGATAAATTGGACTGGACTGCCAATACTGATGCTCTGTGTAAGAAAGGACAGAGCCGACTATACTTCCTTAGAAGGCTGGCGTCCTTCAACATCTGCAATAAGATGCTGCAGATGTTCTATCAGGCGGTTGTGGCGAGCGCCCTCTTCTACGCAGTGGTGTGATGGGGAGGCAGCATAAAGAAGAGAGACGTGTCACGCCTGGACAAACTGTTGAGGAAGGCAGGCTCTATTGTAGGCACGGAGCTGGACAGTTTGACATCCGTGGCACAGCGACGGGCGCTCAGCAGGCTCCTATCAATAATGGAGAATCCACTGGATCCACTAAACAGTATCATCTCCAGACAGAGGAGCAGCTTCAGCGAGAGACTGCTGTCACTGTCCTGCTCCACTGACAGACTGAGGAGATCGTTCCTCCCCCACACTATGCGACTCTTCAATTCCACCCGGGGGGTAAACATTAACATTATTCAAAGTTTTTGACTGTCTGTATACCTGCATTGTTTTCACTCTTTAATTTAATATTTTCTTTATCAGTATGCTGCTGCTGGAGTATGTGAATTTCCCCTTGGGATTAATAAAGTATCTATCTATCTATCTATCTATCTATCTATCTATCTATCTATCTATCTATCTATCTATCTATCTATCTATCTATCTATCTATCTATCTATCTATCTACTGCATTCAGAGGTACCAAAGTGTATAGCTTCATTTTTATGAATCACACACTAAAACAAGAAGGGAAAGTAAACAGGTGGATCAATAATAGCAAATGATAACAATTTTAATTATATATATTTTGTTACACTAATTTTTATGTTTAATATAATACATCATTCTACTCTGAAGTGATTGCATATTTTTCTGTGATACATGTTCTATATTTATGATTTCACTACCAAAGCCATCCTCAAGAGAGAACATGGTGTAACATAATATTTGAACATTTTTAGAATGTTCTTTAAAATTTTTCATATGCTTCAAATATTCATTTGTTTTTATTTTGAAATACTTTATTAAGCCTGAGGGGAAACTGTCTTATCACATGACCTTTGGAGGTCAGAGTGCAGGGTTAGCCATTGTACAGTGTTAGGGCAATCAAGGGTCCAACGGAGTAGGCAAGCTAACTGACATAAACTCTTCCAGTCATTATTTTGAAAATGAAGTGGTAAACACAACTGATAAAAAAAAACAAGCAATAAATTAGTTGTATGATTCTCTAACAACTGAAATCAGATACATTGTTATGCAGTGGTCTAGTTGGTGAATTCAGTTTCTTCGGGTTTCTGTTGCACTGTTCTATTTTTTGTTGATTTTTCTTTTGGTTGATAAAGAACCCTACATAGGTCCTGTATGAGTGTGTGAGAGGATGTGTCATGGCATGGACATGCACCTTATTTAAGCTTGGTTTCTGCCTTGAACCAGTGCTGCCAGAATTGGCTTCATAAATCATGCAATGCTGTTAGGCCTCCTGAAATTATTAGAACAAAACCACTACTTACCATGGTGGTTGGGAAAAGGAACTGCTACATTTTATCATGGATGACAGTAGATGCTGCTAAGTAAGACAATGCTTTGTAGGATAAAAGAATTCTAATATGGGGCATGGGAGATGAAATTACTTAAAAAGGCTGTTTAGTATACACAGTAATTACTGTTAGCTATGTATTTTATAGTCTAGTCATATAAAACTGCATCAATCCCTAGCTGCCTGAAGCTAGCTACAGGGCCGTCTTAACGCATGGGGATGCTGGGCAGTTGCCCAGGGGCCCCATGAGCATAGGGTCCTCATGCTGTATGGTTTACCAATTGAGTATCATTTATATGTTGAAATTTGTGTGGTTTTCAAGGCTCATGATATATTGTTCAAAATTTGTGTTGAATAATCTTTGCTGTACAGTATGTTTTTTAATGTTTAAATGCTGATTTTGTTGGAAGTACCAATACAATAAATATGTTTAATTTTACCGACCATTTACATTTTTATTCTTGTGACTGGTTGTGTAGGTAGGGGCCCCAGTGCACTGCTTTCTAACTGCACAGACTGATATCCCTGAAGCTTAGTTGACTTGATGTTAAACTTTAATGATTAAGTGTTTCCTTAATTTTTTTTGTGCAATGTATAAAGCTGGCTTGTTCCTGGCAGGTGACATCAGATGCTATGCTGATTGACCCTGAGGATAGAGCTCCTATTGCTAAGCATGAGGTTTGCTGTTAAGAAATATCCCTTTTGTCTGAGCTGTTATCTGTTGACTTTTCAGCTTATATTTAAAAGGGGGTAACAAACCTTTTTGGCTTCCCTGACTTGTCTACCTGCCAGGTCACTTATTACAATATAAAACAGTATAACATTCTCAAATCTGCTTAATCTCATCAAGGTCATGGGGTCAGGTGCAATCAAGTCCAAGGTTGAACAGTGAACAAGTCCACTACAAGGCCCATTGATGCACAGCTAACAGCCACATGGGGACAGTTCTGATTACAATTAACCTAACCTACATGTCCTTCTTGATGTGCATGGAAAACCCACAAAAGACATAAGGACAGCAGATAAGCAAAAGACAATTAATGTGTCAAACCATCCACTAGACCATGAAGCATCTAAGCTAACCACAGTTCCTTTGAAATGTCAACTTTTAAATGTATTATTACATAAATGAATCGTGTAACTAACAGAAAGTCAGTGACCCATGTTTTCAGACCTCCCCATGCTAACCCCACAAAAACCATCAGATTGCATCAAGCCCTCTTATTATTTACAAGTGGTCAAGATGAGAATAAAAAAATAAAAATTTCCTATTACTTGGAGCATATATGAAATTATATGATAACAAGTGAATCCAGTATTAACACATAGAAATAAATACCCAAGGCTTTAAAGAGGAAATGTGTTTTTTAATAAAGTGCTGCAGTATTATTTGATTATTTTATCATTTACTTTAACAAATCCTTGATTTTTCTGCCATTAATAGCTGTCACCATAATAATTCTTTGCATTTATAAAGCACTTTTCTCACTACTCAAAGCGCTCAGCAATTGCAGGTTAAGGGCCTTGCTTAAGGGCCCAACAGAGCAGAGTCCCGTTTTGGCATTTTACAGGATTCGAACCAGCAACCTTCCAGTTGCCGGTGCAGAGCCCTAGCCTCAGAGCCACCATGTTAGATGAATATGAGAGTTTTACTAAAGACTACTGCCGAACATAAGGAGGTGCAATTAATTATACTTACCTAGGAGTCTAATTCCTAGAAGAACATTAAAAATTAATGTAGGGTTAACAGAATGAAATTAATAACACTACAAACCTTCAGTAGTACTAATTCAGGCTACAGTGGTGGGTCTGCAAAAATCAGGATGAGTAAACACTGGTTGTCATTTTTATAAGGCCACATTTCTCAATGAACAGTAGACACTTCATCATAAACAGGAAAGGGTTTTCACAGCTTCACTCTACCTAATTTCAAAATGCTGTGTACTGACCTCAGCCTCCAAGTGAACAGCAACTACCCAGTGATGATTTTTATCTAAACTTGACGTTCAGGTCCAATAGCTCTGCTCTTGTAACGCATAAAACATGAGGTGGCAGAGAAAGTAGTTTAAGTATAAAGTCAAAGATCTGGCCACATCACATAACTGAAACTTCAGTCATATAAAGATGGCTTAATAATGTGCTTTTTAAAAAAAGTACTGTTCTTTTTTCGGCTTTCTTTTTAATCTAGGCCTGAATGTTAATAACCATATTGGTATTGCCAAGAAGAAATCCAAAGAATTTAAACTTATAGTATCCAATATAAAGAAAATTAGACAGTGAAGTGGTGTTGCAGCCAATGGTGATAGGTACCACCAAGATAGATGCCAAGAAGAAAGGAAACAAAAACAGGTGCAGAACACCTACTGACTGCAATTGTGCTCTTTTCACTAATCAAAGTACAAGTTTCAAAGCACATTATGTTAACTTTATTGAATTTCTGTTGTCAGTTATCTATTTGTAGGGTCTACATATTTTTCAAATGGTGATTTTAATTTAATTCATTCCAAGTATTTGGTGTACTCTGTCTTTTGTTATACAAATACAGTAAGGAAAGTATTTTTTTGTAAGCAGTCAATTTTCTGTATTTATTTTACCAATCTTGTTTATTCCAGTTAATGATATTGCATGCTGCTACCTTCTTTGAGATTTTCTGGACAAAGTATTTATTAATACACCCTTCACATTCAGTGATTGACTTTAGAGAAAAATGTTACCAGAAGTGAGATTTAACAGAGAATTTTAAGACTAGGTTAGTGGCTTTGAAAAAATAAATAAATAAATAAACACACATGACAAAACTGTAAATCCCTTTAGTATAAAAATCCATAAACTATCATCCTTATATAAAAAGAGCACAAATACATAAAAACCTGTTTAAACAAAAAGTATAAAAAGAACATAACCAAGAGTCTGGTGGTTATTTTACATTTAGAGTCTTAGGCTTCATTCCCTCTGGATAGACTGTCCCACTACACACAGTTCAGGTTGAGAGGCGGACCGATTAGCCATCCGGAGTTCAGACAGGTGTTGAGCATCCCATGGTTCCTCATCATTTGCTAAGCTCTCCATTGACCTGTAGGAGGAGAGGACACAAAGGCGGATTAAAGATAAGAAGCTTTATTAATGGAATTGGGGCAAGTTAACTGTGGAAATGCCAGCAGCAGGTAACCACTCACTCATTAGATGGCTGCAATTAGTCCTTAAGTAAAGAAGTGCATTTAGTAAGCAAATATTTTGCATCACATTGGAAACAGATAAACAATTATTTGATATAAAATACAGTTTATATATTGTGACGGATGGCCGGGGCCCATGCCTGGCCGGGACACCCCTTCACCACATCTGCCAGTGGGACAAGGGTGGGAAGCCCAGTATCTCCCCCTGGACGCTAGATGGCAGCCTCCCTGGGTTGCAGCGGTGCCTCGGACTCCCAGAGGGCTTCATGTTAAAGTCAAAGTCAAAGTGAACTTTATTGTCATCTCAACCATATACAAGTATACAGATAGACGAAACAGCGAACCTAAGGGTCCACAGTGTAACAACATGACGTGCAAATAATAATTTAAAAATAGAATTAAAATTTAAATTAAAATTAAAACACAAACAAGACAAGACATTGCGCAAAGACAAGACAAAGACAAAGAAGTAGCAGCAATATTGATGTGTAAGATATGTAATATAATAAATAAATAATAAATAATAGATATAGATAATACAGAAATTATCAGTGTATGATAATAGTTGTTTAAGACATGTGTAAACAATGACAGGTCAGAATGTTTCACAGCAGAAGGATAACAAGAGTGTCAAAATACTTAAAGGTCAGTAGGAGATTTTCAGCTCTTGTCTCCATGCACACTTGTCTTTGCAGGACAGTGGCTCACATGCATAAAAGTTCTGTTTTTAGAGGTGGTTGAGGCCGTGTGGAAGGTCCCAGGGGGCAGCCTGGTGTTAAGGAGTCTAACAGCTTGGGGGTAAAAATTCTCCTGCAGCCTGGCAGATCTGGTTTTGATGCTGCAGTATCTTCTCTTGGATGGCAGAAGTGTGAAAAGTCCATGTGAGGGGTGTAAGGGGTCCTGCACAATGCTGCAGGCCTTGCGTACACTGTGTTTGTAAAATATGCCCTGTAGTGAAGGGAGAGGCACACCAATAATGTTCTCTGCTGTCTTCACTATCCTTTGCAGGCGCTTGCAGTCGGATATATTGCAGTTGCCATACCAGACAGTGATACAGCTGGTCAGAACACTCTCAATGGTGCCTCTGTAGAACATGGTGAGGATGGAAGGGGGAAGACTTGCTCGCTTCAGTCGCCTCAGGAAGTGTAGTCTCTGCTGGGCTTTCTTGTTTAGTGATGAGGATTTATGTGCACACCGAGGAACTTGGTACTCCTAACAGTCTCCACATCTAAACCGTTGATGCTGAGTGGGATGTGGGCAGGATGTGATTTTCTGAAGTCCACGATTATTTCTTTTGTCTTGTTGACATCGAGAGATAGATTGTTGTCTTCACACCATGCAGACAGCTGTTCCACCTCATCTCTGTATGCTGTTTCATCATCCCTGCTTATCAGTCCCAGCACCGTTGTATCATCCGCAAAACTTGATGATATGGTTGGTGTTGTGCGTGGCTGTGCAGTCATGAGTCAGCAGGGTGAACAGCAGTGGACTAAGCACGCAGCCCTGCGGTGCTCCAGTGCTCAGTGTGATGATGCTGGAAGTGTTGCAGCCCATCTGAACTGACTGGGGCCTCTCTGTCAAGAAGTCCAGGATCCAATTGGAGAGGGTGGTGTTCAGGCCCAACCTGCTCAGTTTTACAACCAGCTTTTGAGGGATGATTGTGCTGAAGGTAGAGCTAAAGTCTATGAATAGCATCATGACATATGTGTCTTTTTTATCCAGATGTGTCAGGGAGAGGTGAAGGGCAGAGCATATGGCATCCTCAGTTGACCTGTTTGAGCGGTATGCAAATTGAGAGGGAGGTTAGTCTTTATGTGTGACATGACTAACCTTTCGAAGCACTTCATAATGATTGGCGTGAGTGCAACTGGTCGGTAGTCATTCAGGCATGTCACTGATGACTTCTTCGGCACTGGTATGATCGTGGTCGACTTGAAGCATGCTAGGACTGACGACTGGCTCAGAGATGTGTTGAAGATGTCTGTGAAGACACCAGCCAGTTGACTGGCACATTCTTTGAGCACACGACCAGGTATGTTGTCAGGTCCTGCAGCCTTGCGTGGATTGACTCTGGATAGAGTCCTCTTCACGTCATTTATGGAAGACAGAGTGCCTGGTCAGTGGAGGGAGGTGTTGCTTTTCTCGCAGGCTCTTTGTTCTGCACCTCAAACTGTGCGAAGAAGTGGTTCAGCTCATCCGGAAGGGAGGCATCATCATGGGGATTGGAGTGCTGTGCAGATCTGTGGGGTTCTGCAGGCACCGCCAGGGGGTGCTACAACAGGAGCTGCTGGCCCCTTTTGGGCACTGGTTTCACCTTACCTGGAAGTGCAGCCAGATGTCAGCAATCAACCACCTGGAGCACTTCTGGGTACCCAATAAAAGGGAGCCAGCGACCACCACTCAGCAGCCAGAGTCGGGTGGAAGGAGGACAAAGCTTGCTGAGGAGGAGTGGTGGTGGAAAAGAGAAGGATAAGTGCTTGTGTGCTTAAGTGCTTGGGACTGTGTTGTGTCTGTGGGTACGGGGAAGGCATAGCCCACAGACAAAGAAAAATAAAAGTTTGTTTATTTTACACGTGCCTCCCGTGTCCAATCTGTGTGGGGTTGGGCACTATACAGCGTTCATTCTTACAATATATTCCATCCCATTCAGGAACACATTTATATAGCTTAACAATATTTATTTATATTTTCTTGTAATGTACTGCTCGATTATTTCTACAGTATTGATTTCAAATTGTTTGTGGAATTCTTGCATGTTCAGAAAAGGAACAAAAAAATGACACTAGAAATAAAGAATCCAAGTCAGTAATACTATTGGCCACCAAATTGTGCTTTAAGTAGTAAAAGTCAACAACACGATCCTAATTACAGTAATATGTAAATAATTAAAGCTACCCAACACTACTGTGTGTAAACATTTAGAATACCAACATTTTGCCACTGACTGACTGAAATGAAGCATCTTCTCCAACATTCACTTAATGTCATTATGTCTTGTGCCTGCCTGTACCTAGTGTGGATTTTGTTGTTAATTGTTGATAAATCAGAAGAGACCCTTTAGTCAATCATACCTGTTTGTTTAGCTAATAGCTAAACTGTCCCAATATCTCATCCAGATGCTTGTTGCTACCTGTTTCTGGGAAGCAGCTTACTAGAAGCCAACCAAGCTGAAGTGTTGTAAGAACTTATCCTCGTTTATACATCTGTCCCCAATGATCCCTGCCAAAGGGCTTCAAACTCCCTCTGGCAGCCCAATTTAATAACAGACAAGGGAATCACCAATTATGATAGCTATGAGTCATGACATTGCTCTATTTTGAGGGATAATTTGTTCTACTATTCTATACCTTATTTCCTAATTAGGGTGGAAGGGGCTGAAGCTTAGTATTTCAGCTTCATTAGGTTTAAAGAAGAAACCAAGAATTGCTGGATGCTTTGATTAAGTATGCATCAATGACAATAAATGAAACAAGGTGAGCCACGTAAGCTGTGTTCCTACAATTTATGTACCATATCTGAAGTAACAAAAAGTAGTAATAAACATGAGCAAGGCAAGAAATTATTTTGGAGCAGGCCTCTACATAAGAGGATGGCCTGACCGATTGTGTTTCCAACACGTGGGTACCGCCTCCAAAAATTTAAAATCAAGTCTTCATGCAGTAAAAGCAAACAGCAGAACTAGCAGAACGTCAGGCCTGGAATTCCATTTATGACACAATGTTGAAAAAGAGGGGCACTGGTTTGGGGCAGTTTCAGTAAAGAGTTTATAAAGAATGATGCAATAATGAACCACTTAATTTATGTTACCATGTGATCATACTAAACCTTCTGTTGTATAACTAAAAAATGAATAGTGTTTCAAATAAATACTAAAATGTAAGAATTCAAATTTTATATCTGTGCTACTTAAATTTGTGAACAGGAAGATTATTCAGGATATTTTTATGTGCACATACTATTTAAAGCTGCTTTTGTAATCACTTTTTTTTCAAAACAGGTTTATCATAAAATACATTTTTCAGGTTTCTGACATTTGCTGTTGCGAGGTTGATGTTTGTATCAGTATATGAAGTATACATTAATTATCTGGATAATAACACCAAATGAAGAGGAATATGTAATGCAAAATCTCCACATGCTATAATTTTCCAAATTTCTCCTGACTTTTTTCATATTTGTCAAACGTTAAGGCTACCTTGATGAAAACCTTTCAACTGAAGATGATTTGTTCTTTCAGAACTTAAGTAAAACATCTTTTATCCTGTTGTTTTCAGGGTGTCTCACATATTTTTGTTATTGCTTATACCTGTGTAGTAATCCAGAATTAGCCATTGAACTGGACTGACTTTAACCGCAGTAATTGGTCATACTTGGAGATGGAATCCATTTTGCTCCTATACGATTCACATATATGTTCTATGTGCTTTCACTGTGTTTGCGACATTTTAGTTGCCATTCTAATTATTATTACTTTGGATAAAAAAACCCAACAAATAACACAAATTTAGTGCTTACTGATGAATCTTGACTGTGAATTTTGTCTAACAAAAACCAGTGGAATATCGTATATCTTGTAATATTACAAGTAGCAATAAGTAAATATTATAAGCACATGATACGGTGGACATTACATTTATTTTATGTATATTAAATGAATATAGAGTATGAATTCATCATAAAAACATAAGTACATGATATGGTGCACATTAAATTTATTTTATATATATTAAATGAATAAAGAATATGAATTAATCATAAAAACCATAGTTTGCTTTCAAAATTTCAAGATACTTATATGGTCTAAGTTCCTATAAACAGTTATTATAAACTCAATCAACACTTATTTGCTTATACTTGCTTTGAAACAAGCCTTGTGGTGATTTACGCAGTGAAAGCCAACAAACAAAATAAAGGTTGAAAACCATAAATATTTTTTTCTTTGTTTTTTGTTAACTTATTGGTGGCTTTAAATTGGTGACTATGTGGCACAGCCTCTTTTGTCTAAGCGCACTGACACAGTAATGATTCATTAACAACTTATTGCTTTAGAGTTCAATCCTCAGCCTGTACTTCCACTTTGCCCCCACATGACTGCAGAATAGTAACAACAAAATAAAAGGAAAGAGCCAGTAAATCATACAAGAAAAATGTACATATCAGCAATACATTACATAAGATAACTTAAAATAAACTCAACACATATTTATAGTAAAATGAATACACCATACAGTCAACTTTGAAATGATGGCTGAAGGAAAAACTCTGAATGAAGACAAAAATAGCAATGTGAAATGGAAATAATTCATAAAGTGTCTAATTATTGAAAGCATAACCTGGTTTGTGCTTTTTGAAAAAAGAAAAAAAAACGAAATTAAAATGTTTTTTGCTATGTAGTACAAGTCCTCCATTTCCAGTTGTGCGAGATTCCTTGGAAGGACCATGCTCCTCTGGTTCCTATCCCGCTCACTGACGTTCCATTCAAGTGATGAGGGGTTGTTATTGTCTGACCCCTAAAACCCTCTGCATGAGGCCACAAATATAGATCAGTGATTTTGGATTATGCTACACACTACCCAGAAGCCAATATAAAAAATACTGCAGGGGAACTGGTTGGGGTCCATCCATAAAGAAATCCTTATGGATCAAGGGACGCCTTTTACCTCACAAACGTTCAGGGAAGTGGCCAAACTACTCCTTATAAAGCATTTAAACACCTCCGTGTACCACCCCCAGATGGACGGCTTAACTGAGCAGTTTAATCAGATGCTCAAACGGATGTTTCCTTAGGTGGTCAGCGAAGACGGGAAAAACTGGGATCACTTACTTCCCCTTGTCTTGTTTGCTTACCGGGAGGTTCCTCAAACCTCCACAGGCTTCTCTCCTTTTGAGTTATTATATGGATGACAACCTCAAGGTCTCCTTGACATATTAAAAGGGGACCAGGAAGAGGAGGCCAATCCCTTCATAAATATTTTAGAATATATTGCCCAATTATGTGATAGATTTGGTAAAATCAGGCCCATACTTAAAGAAAACATGGAACATGCTCAAGCAATGCAGGCTCATTATGTTTGATCAAGAAAGAACTTTACGAGAGTTCTGACCAAGAGACCGGGTGATGGTTCTTGTTCCCACATCCCACTCCAAATTGTTAGCTCATTGGCAGTGACCATATGAAATTAAAGAGAGGAAGGGCTTGGTCGACTGTCTGGTTAAACAACCTAATAGACAACCTGCCAAGAGGATATATCATGTCAATCTCCTGAAACCTTGGAAGGAAAGGGTTCCCCGATCCTTACTCCACTTCAGGCCACTCCTTCAGTGCAGTCAGTTACTTTAAATTTGATACTGATTTAACTCCCGAACAAAGACGAGAGTTTGAAGAAGTGATCTCGTCCATCCCGAGTGTGGTGAACAAGAAGCCCGGAACAACTGCCTTGATTGAGCATGACATTATTACTAACCCTGGTGTCGTCATCGGAGAACGCCCCTATTGCCTCCCAGAAGCCAAACGTGCCGAAGTTGAATTAGAGATCAGAAGAATATTTGGACTTGGAGATGATCAAGGATAGTTATAGTCCTTAGCCTAGTCCCATTGTTCTGGTTTCTAAGCCAGACTGAAGTTTGCAATTTTGCAATGACTTCTGACAGCTCAATCAGATATCTCGGTTTGATGCCTCCCCAATGGCATGCGTGGATGAACTCCTTGAGCGGTTAGGGAGGGCTCAATATTTGACCACTCTTGACATAACCAAAGGGAATTTGCAAATTCCCTTAACATCATTCACAAAGGAAAAGACAGTGTTTAGTACCCCAAGTGGTCACTGGCAGCATACAGTTCAATTCAGCTTGCACGGAGCACCAACAACTTTTTAATGTCTGATGGATAGATTACTATGACCCCACCAGGCCTATAGTGCTTCCTATCTTGATGACATAATCATCTATTCTGACAACTGGGAGAATCATATACAACAAGTGTGTGTGGTTCTTCTGACACTAAATGAAACCGGCCTCACAATTAATATAAAGAAATGTTTCTTTGGGTTAGTTGAGCCCAAATATTTAGGCTATTTGGTGGGCAGAGGTACCATACATCCTCAGTGTTCCAAAGTTGCTGCCATTGTTAACTGGCCCCATCCAAAAACTAAATGGCAAGTACAAGCTTTCTTAGGACTGGATGCTATTGGATACTATTGCCGGTTTGTACCTTGTTTCTCCAAGAAGGCTGCACCTTTAACTGATTTAACAAAGATGTGTCCTCCCAACACAGTGGAATGAGATGAAAAAACAGAGGACGCATTTCATGATTTGAAAAAGGCCCTTACTTCAACACCTATTTTGATAACTTCAAATTTTTCTTTACCTTTTATTTTACAGACTGATGCTTTGGACACAGGCCTGGAGGCTGTGCAGGGCCAAAGTATCAACGGTGTTGAACACCCCGTAATGTACCTGAGTCAGAAATTATTGGGCCGTGAGACAAGGTATGTGGTGGTGGAAAGAGAGGCCCTGGTGATCAAATGGGCTATTAACCAACCGAGGTACTACCTTCTGGGTCGTGAGTTTACCCTGGTGACGGACCATGCACCTCTGCAGTGGATGGCGCTGCATCGAGATTCCAACCAGCGGGTTAACAGGTGGTTTCTAGACCTCCAGCTGTTTAGGTTGAATGGCCGCGGTCTTCTCCATGCCATCACCAATGCTCTGTCTCATGTTTATGACCTCAAAGCTTGGGCCACCTGGGCTTTGGAACTGTCACACGCATGCGCTTTGGGAACAGCTTACAGGCTTAGTTGATGACAATATTAACCTGGGCCACTTGGGGGCAGAGTGCTATAACAGTATCTATTCTTCTTTCCCCTCTGTAGAAAGAAACATTGACGAGCCAACATCCATGACATCACTTCTGGGTGCAGACCAACTATACCCGCCTCTTTCTCCCAAAAACCATTATAGCTGAAGATACCACCATCTTGGGGCAGACTCGATTTTTTTTTGTGCCTTTTGTGCATATTTCAATATACGGAGTTTGCCTTCGGGTGCCCCAGACCCTTTATGAGAATCTTATGTGTTTTGTCTTACAATTTGTCAACAATTTTAATGTGCTGTTGTTTCTTACAGAAATATGGATGTATATTTTCTTCATTCCATGTTCAGTGTTTACTAAAGATGAGAAAGAAGAGGTGGAGAGCACCTTGTAAAGCACCTGCCCAATGACAATGACAGTGGCCTTATAGTAAAATTTAATGGGAGATGCCTCAAATAGTTTCACATGGGCTTCACTATGATGTTTTGTTTATTGTTTCTTTTTGTTTAGGTTTTATTTCTATCATTTGTTTTGTAGTTTTTAATTATGTAATTTTAGTCCCTTCTGTTAATATAATTATCCTCAGTCTATGTTTTGTTTATTATGGTTCTATGGTGTTTGATGGGAGTGGAACATGACCCCTGATTAGATATCTAGACCAGATGCTTTAAGTAGGTTTCAGAGACTAAATAAGCTTTAGGTAGTCACTACATGTTTTCAGTGCCCTTGATTAGCTTTAGATGGGCTCACAGCTCCCTTTTGTTCACTTGGCTATAGGAGTGTTTTGCAGTCCTTTGACCATTTTGATTTGACTTTTTAGGTTCTGAATTTCAACAGCATATTTTGGACTTAGGGGTATGGATTTTGGTTTTTGGGCTTTGATAAATTTAGTTAATTATCTTCTGTTTTTGCTTTTTGTTTCAATTATTAATTATAGATTTACTGAACTCATATTTTCTACTGTACATTTTGTGTACTTTGCTTTTAAATGTCAAATTTTGTATTTTTGTATCGTTTTCTTTGAAAATGTCCATTTTTGTTATTTTTTTAATTTAATACATTAAGTAATGTTTCCTTGCTAGGGTTTTTCATGGTTTTCTCCCTCATTTCAGACAATTACAAAATAATGTACTAATGATTTCTTATTTATTTTAGTCTGAAACATAATTTGTGACCTCCAGTCTTTAGTGTTCTAGGGTGCATTTTAATAGGATTATCTTCCTACAATGTCAATTAAACAGCCCTTTCAGAATTTTAACAATTTAAAGCCATTTATATTTTGAAACCAGTATTACAATTAAGGATAACATTGGTAGGAAAATGAACCCAGGCGGTGTCTCAGTACAAATTCAGATACTCTTCCACCCATACTGTCATTGTGTGATATGATTTTGGATCCTCAAAGGACAACAGTGTTTATTTCTGCTGTTAGGCCAGCTTCCAGCATTGGTAGGAGTGTGGCCCCTGAGGTCAGGACCCATGCTTAATCAACTCAGTGGGATAAAAGGATAGCTATGAGTGCAAATCCTTATCTGATCTACAGATACCAAATCTATGAAATATTCAGAGTTTATTTTTTTGTTTTTTTCTTGTGTGTACTTTTGATTTTGACAATCTAGTTGTCGTGACTACTATTATTGTCTCTCGTATTGGGCTTCACCCAGTTTTGCTCAAATGTTTATCTGCTAGTTCACTGGCAGAACACATACCTACTCATTCTGGGCCAATTTAGATTTACCAAATTACTCTTGGAAATGTGAGGCCCTGACAGACCACTTGAACTGAAAATATAAATGTGGCTATACAAATCTTACTTTTGATGAAGATGAAGCAAATATCCATGTTCCTGAGGATCACTGGAAAAAAATATTATATCTGAATTATAAATTAATATTTTAGTAGATTGACAAAAATGTCATATTAGCTTTGGACTGAGAAGAAACTTTAGATGAGAAACAGATTAAACAGCTGGAATGCAGCAACACAATTCACAGCTATTAGCTTAAAGCCTTTTGGAATAGACTATGTTTAATACTCAGTACACCTTCATATTTGTATATTCCTGGAAAGAAAAGGAAAAGGATACAAAAATGTTCATACATTTTTGGGATCACTTATATAAGTGGTAATTATTCTTATATATGATTAGGAAATTAATTTTATGCTATTATTTTTAACAGACAAGTAAAATACAGAATATGCAAGAATATTTTATTAATTAATGACATCACATTTTAAATATTGTAGGGAGAACCTCTATCATTTATTGGGTGTATTACGTGCTTTTCTTTAAAGGACATTCAAATTGTTGGCTTTTTGGTATAACATCTGGATAATATTTCAGCCTGACAGCATTAAGATAATTAACCCTAAAGAAGATGACCTCTGCTGTTGCCTTAAAGATGGCCAATGGTCTTAATCTGTCTTAATCTAAATGCATACATAGAGCAGGTGCAATTTTTCTGCAATGTTTCCTTCTTCACTGTGGAAACTAAATCAATTATGTACTTATTGCAGTGCTGAACAATTCAAGAGCACTGAATTTTCAAATAAAGAGGGCAGATTCTGTGGAGGATGCAAAGGAAATAAAAAGGGAGCAGAGCTAATGAAGAAAACAACAACTCTTAAAAAGATCTAAATACAAGGGGTCAATGTCTGAGGTTGAAAAGTAGTAAGGAAGAAATCAATGACATGTAGGACTTGCCTGGAGACAATAAGAAGCTTTAACCCTGCTAGGAAAAATGATTATGTTGACTGTATCATAAACACAAAGATATACAACTGAACAATTTTATTATATGCTGTAGTTAGACTAAAGGTGAAAATTTATAAAGACAGAGTTTAATTTGTATTTTTCTAAAGACGATGAGCACAATGACTGGGTTACTTTTCTCTCCTCCACTGTTAGCTGGCCTTAGCTTAATACATGTGTACATATAATTCCAAGCTTTAAAAAAATAATTAAAATAAAAACAGCAAATAGACAGCACTGCCACAGTAATACGGTAGCACAGAGAAAAACACAGATAAGAGGAAAGGACATTAGATGTCTCAAAGCAGGATATTTTTCTTCTTTTTTACGACAGACACAGGAAACATTAGGAAGCAGACATTCCAGGATGGAACCAGAAACCAACGGAAAGGAAATCCTGCCAAGTAAGCTTGAAGTTAAAGGATATCATGTTATTTTCATTCTTATGAGCCATCCTCTTATAAACAGAATCACTCAAAGAAAGTAGGGCCTGTTCTTTTCAGGTGCTCACTAAAGAAGGAACTCTGCCAAGGCTAATTTCTTATAAGAGTCCATGCACCTATTAACTAGAGCTCCAGTTGCTCAAAGACCTGTGAAAAGGTGGTAACTTTTTTTTTTAATCTTTCATACATATATTGTATATTCTTGCATATACTCTACTGCAGTTATTTATGATCATGTTACCCCATTTCTTATATTTCATTATTATCTTCTATTATAAAAATCAAAAATCATGAAAAGGTGAATGGTTCAACTGCTCTTTACCTTGTCAAATATATTAATGTGTGTGCAAGAACTCAGATGTGAGATCAGATATATTGTGAGAATAAGCACATTAATGAGAGGCAGCAGAGCCTCTTGGTCACAAGATGTTTTGATTTTGATGGCATTGTAGATAAACATATGACGTGCTGCGTTGCTATTGTCATTTAAAACATGAATGGAAATCCAGTACATGAATTTTAGTCAATTGCTTTTTTATGTATAATTTATCATCATAGTTGTGGTTGTCATATCCCACTAGTTTTCATTTTTTCCTCACTTATGTTTTAATTATTTGTGAATAATGTGAATAAATTATATATTGTGTATATATTGTTACAACAAGAAGCATTTCTTTGTTACAGGAATTAAAATTACAACTACAATTACAAAAAGTGCCTTTTTTAACTGATATACTAATTATTATGCTGTTTTTTACAAGAGGTGGGAAGAATGTTGACATATATAACAATAACTAGAGTATTAATTACCTTACAATGTAATACATTAATCATATACTGAGGACAAGTGTCAATTTTTCTTAATGTTTTCTTTGTGCCATGTATACATGCAGAAATCTCAGCAGCAGTGCTAACATAAGTGGTATGCCATCTGTGGGAATCTAGAAGCAAAATTTTTATTTTTACCTTTAAAAAAATAAATGGACTGCTGATACATTCCCACAGATTGCACACCACAAATATTTACACTGCTGCAGAGAGTCATACATGAAAAGCTCTGTTCACACTTAATTTGGGTTCTTTTTGCTTTTCACTATGATACAACAAAGATCTGTCCTAACAAGAAACATGTAATTTAAAAACCTTGTCATACATATACATACATATACACTGTATGTATATATATATATATATATATATATATATGCACGGTGGCGCAGTGGGTAGGTTCGCTTCCCTGGCCCTCCCTGTGTGGAGTTTGCATGTTCTCCCTGTGTCTGTGTGAGTTTCTTCTGGGTACTCTGGTTTTCCTCCCAAAGTCCAAAGACATGCAGGTTAGGTGCATTGGCAATCGTAAATTGTCCCTAGTGCGTGCTTGGTGTGTGGGTGTGTGTGTGTGGTGTGTGCGCCCTGCGGTGGGCTGGTGCCCTGCCCGGGGTTTGTTTCCTGCCTTGCGCCTGTGTTGGCTGGGACTGGCTCCAGCTGAACCCCGTGACCCTGTAGTTGGGATATAGCGGGTTTGGATAATGGATGGATTATATATATATATATAGATATATATAGTATATATATATATATATATATTATATATATATATATATATATATATGTAGCATTCGTAGTCTGAGTCACAATCTGATGGTATGGGTGGTTACCTACCAGGCGGATTGTTTGCCAACTTGCAGACCAACCACAAGCATTACTATTATAATAAAAAAAATCTTGGGTCAAGACATGATCTTCTCGGAAGACACTTTTAAGTCCTGCAGGACTACCTACACGTCACTCCCTACTTACAACCAATTTAAAACAAGATCACAGACATCTAACCCCTCAGTTGTTGGAATCCTTTTGGCAAAAAAGAACAATAATAATCTATGTGCAAATTCTCAAAATAGGAAAGTAATAATCAGCCCGGACCAATTGGAATTGAAAACATCGTAGGTCCCATCGGGGTCAGAAATAAAAGGCCTAATAAAGACGTTCAAAAATGTTGGTGCGATACACATGCAGAACAGGTTCAAAATATGAAAGTAGTAAAATTCGAAAGCATCAAAAAAAGATAGTAAAGATCGCATTAGCACAAAGAAACGGAAATTATTACTCAGTGAAATAATGCAACAGCAAAAAGTGATTGAATATATGGACATAGGTGAAGAATTATTATTATTACTAGCAAAATACTCGCGCTTCGCAGCGGAGAAGTAGTGTGTTAAAGAGGTTATGTAAACATATATATATACATAAACATATATACATATATATACATATCTACATATACACATATCTACATATACATATATAGTAATCCCTCGCTATATCGCGCTTGTCAGTTCAAATCCTGGTACTGACATCACTGTGTGACCCTGAGGAAGTCACTTCACCTGCCTGTGCTACAAAAAACAAAAGTAATGTAACAAATTGTACCTCAGATGTTGCAAGTTGCTGGAATAAAGGCATAAGTAAAATAGATAAATATGTATTATACACATAGGAAGTATTAATTTATTTTCAGTCAAGTCATCTGCAGCAAACCTTTATAAATGAGGGTTTCTCATTGTTTTTTCTCATTAAAAGTTTGCACTTTTAGATAGTGCAAACTGTTTCTTCTTCATTGAGGTTTTTCTCTTGGAGAGCTTTTTTCATTTCATTGAAAATTAAAGCAGCAGCTGCCAAAATATGTAGCTCTCTTATTAATTTTTCAACATTGTGTAAAATAACTTTATAAAGTAACATAAAAGGTTTAAATACTGGTTATCCTTTTACACTAAAATATTACTAAAGAGATACAAAAAAAGTAAAATGCATATGTTCTTTTTCTTTAAGGAGATTAAATATTACTGAAGAAAGAAAAAAAAAAACTAAAACAGCCAAATGGGGCCATGCATACAAACTTAAAAGGTTTAAATAAAACAGAAATATACACTTTTATTTTTACTTGCTTAACTTGTGGAGGGTGTATCCTGTCGCAAAGCACTAACTTTTTTGTGAAAGCCCGTTTCAGTCAATAAGTCTTAAAAACAGGTGTAAAGATATGACAATAAGCTACGCAAACCCACCAAGACATGGAATCGTTTAAATCAAGTATCATACATCTTCCTTTCTTAAAGAGAAGTAAAGCAGTACTTATAAGCTTACATATATATATAGATAGATATATAGATAGAGAGACATACAGACAGATAGAGAGAGCGAGAGGATATATATCTATATCTATAAATATGTATATCTATATATATCTATATCTGTATATACAGCTATATATATATATATATATATATATATAATATATATATATATATATTATTTATATATATATATATATATATATATAATATATATAATATATTATATATTAAATATATATCTATATCTATATATACATAAATATATATATTATATAATATATATATATATATATATATATATATATATATATATATATATATATATATATATTATATATATATGTAAATCCCCGCGAAGTACTGCTTTAAAATTTTTATTAAGAAGAAAAGCTTTTTAAATTGAGGGAAAATATCCCAATAGCATTTGTTAAGGATCTGTTTTTTTGTGAAGCAGCCTTAACACAGCTTTTCCGCTGTTTTATAAACGAACGCCATATAAGGTCTTCCTTTTTCCTTGCTTCACCAAGGAAGAAGCCTTTTTATTAAATCCAAGGGTTCTTCGTTTTTTTTTTTTGTTTGTTTATTACAATTGTTATAGTTCTGTTTGTATACGACATTGTCAGTTCAGTACTCAGGTTGTAATATGACCAAGCTGTGCAAGCTTACTCTTAAGAATGCAACGTATAGTTGTACATGAGAAAAGCAATCTTGCCTGAAATCAATGGCAACCTTTTGTAGGTCTATGAAGTTAATTTAAAGTTTAGGTTTACACGGTGCTTTTTTTCTGAAGTACCTGCACTCATGAATATGTCTGTATGCGTCAGTCGCTCAAATCCCCCGCGCTTCGCACCGGCGAAGTGCTGCTTTTTAATTTTTATTAAGAAGAAAAGAAAACCTTTTAAAATTGAGGGAAAAATATACCAATAACAGTTTGTTAAGGATCTGTTTTTTTGTGAAGCTGCCTTCACTCGAGTGATCACTTCGAGCTGACTTGCTGGCTAACCATAAGCGTTACCTGGTAGGTAACCACCCATACAATCAGATTGTGAATCAGACTACGAATGCCGTGAATGTAATTACCCCGATCTACATGCTGTCAAATAAATGAACCACACGCCGTGGCATAAGTTTAGGGGCTTCACCTCTAGCGCTGACGTCCGAGGTTCAATTCCCGTAAGGGAATGAAGTGAGTGGGTGGTTACCTACCAGGTAACGCTTATGGTTGGCCAGCAAGTCAGGTAACATCAGCCACGGTGCCTTCAGTTGTGAGAAGCAGATCATAGAATGGATAAAAATAGTTTACTGTCAAATAATGCAAAGAGTACGTGACACGTCTTTCCCCCTTATTCTTGGCTCATCAGGAGTACACACTCACTGCACTCGCTTACGGTAATCGAACCTCGGATGTCAGCACTAGAGGGGCTTCGCAGCGGTGAAGTATTGCTTTTAAATTTTAATTAAGAAGAAAAGAAAACCTTTTTAAATTAAGTCTTAAAAAGAGGTGTAAAGATATTGACAATAAGCTACGCAAACCCACCAAGACATGCAATCGTTTAAATCAAGGCGCGAGTCGAAAAACACCATCCCATAATATTAGTTAACGATTAACACATTTCTATATGTATTGTAAGCATACAATACAACTCATAATATGTTGTGCTTATTTATCTGGGGTACTGACATTTTTGCGCGTTTAACGGCTGAAATCTAACGTGGTTTGTGCCCTTCAGAATGAAAAGAGTTTGCATTTACCTTTTTAATAAAAGGCGAGCTTTTAAGCCTGAGAAATCACCCCGTAAATGCACACGTTTAATTGCACATGTGTTAATATGTATGCTTACACAGTATTAAAAGACACTCAACAATTACACAGTATTAAAAGACAGTCAACAATTAACGTCATTTACCTTCGTTCCCGCGTTTGACTTGTGCTGTAAATCTCTTCCTCGTTTTCAGTTCACGTGATTACGTAGGAGGCGTAATACGTGATGACGCAATACGTGACTACGCCTCCTCCATTAGAGTATATGGACAAAAAACAGGTTCCAGTTATGACCATTACGCGTAGAATTTCGAAATGAAACCTGCCTAACTTTTGTAAGTAAGCTGTAAGGAATGAGCCTGCCAAATTTCAGCCTTCTACCTACACGGGAAGTTGAGAATTAGTGATGAGTGAGTCAGTCAAACAGGTTCCAGTTATGACCATTACGCGTAGAATTTCAAAATGAAACCTGCCTAACTTTTGTAAGTAAGCTGTAAGGAATGAGCCTGCCAAATTTCAGCCTTCCACCTACACGGGAAGTTGGAGAATTAGTGATGAGTCCGTCAGTCAGTCAGTCAGTCAGTGAGTCAGTGAGGGCTTTGCCTTTTATTAGTATAGATTATTATTATATGACAGAAGTATGTAGATATTGTAAGGCTTTAAAGTTTAAGTCAGAGACTTGTAGATTGTCTAATTCGTGTTTGCCATCAGGGAAACGTAGTGTTTCTTCCCAATGGAAGAGGCATATCCGCGAGAATTAAAAGATTTGTTGCTTGGTGAAAGTGAAATCCACAAACACTATAGACAAAATATCCGAGTCTACAATAATCTTTTCGCGTTTGCATCATTCAATGATCAAAATGTAGATTAGATGTTCTTCCCCATGCACAGTATGTGTGCATTTTTCTTTGCCTGCAAAGCTCAAAAATGGGAATTAGATTAATTGGTGGCTAAATGTGCATGTGTGAGCCACGTCTTAACATCCAAATGCTGTTAGGCTAGGCTCTGTCTTACCATAGCCATAAATTATGTATGCTCAGAAATATAGCCATCAGGGAAAAAAGTAAACCTAAGACAAGTTGGAACAAATGATTACACAAATGAATATTTTTGTATTACAAAAAAGATGCATCTTTCCTGGGATTTTGGCAAACCATGTTTACTCTAACCTTTATGCTACAGTATATATGGAGTAGTGATGACTTTAGACTACTGTATAGTAAAGCACTGCATTTAGATATTGACTTGTGTGCAGTAATAATGTACAGAACCTAATGAATTACGTTATTTATTTGTAGAAAAATAAAATAAAATAACATTGTATCTTTGCATAACAATGACTAAGTGCTCAGAATATTCAAGCAAAATTTACTGATCAACAGTACCACATTAAATATTAAACTTAACAGCTTTAAGTTTTGAATGAAGACCTGATAATGAAAGGTAACTAAATGCATACAAATTTGCCACTCATGTGATAGACATAACATTCATTTGTATGAAATGAAGGAAGCAGAGTAATTCTGACAAAAACATCAATTCCTTTTGAATAGATTTTATTACAGACAGTGAAATATAGTTTTTCTTCTGTGCCTCATAAGTTTAAAAAAAAAAATCAATCAAGTTTGTCATGAAGTAGTGGTTAAATTCAGTAAACAAATGTTACCTTCACATTAAACACATCTATGCAGCTGCTCAGCTGATCTTAATGGAAATTCATTATTCACATTTATTTCTTTAATAATTCAATACAAGACTTTTGACAGATGAAGAGAACCTCATCTACAGCAATTGTGCATTTTTTGCTGTTTCTGAAAAAAACAGAAAGAAGTACTGTTCCCTTTAAAATAAAATAAAAGAATTTGTTACTCACCCTTGAGTGCTGATGGTTGGCTCACTACCTGAGGTGATTGAAGAAGCAGAGTACTGGGGTAGTTTGAGCTGTACAACAGGCCTGCGATCAGAGTAGCTGCGTCGGATGAAAGGCTGGGGGCTTTGCGTGACTGTTCCTAGAGTATTTCTGTTGCGAGCTTGATCTCCCCATGGTCTGGGCAGAATACTAGTGTTGGGGATGGACCAGGCTTGTGAGGCTTGGGTAGGAGGTTGGGCCTGAAACATAGACGACGTCACAGGGCAAAAGATGGAGTGAGCATTACCAATAACACGTGAAGTGTCTTCCCCCTAAATCCTTTATATTTCGAGCTTGATAAACTTTTTTGCATGAAGCCCTTGGGGAGGTAGGGGGTGATGGGGTTTTGCAGAAGGAAGATGGGTTGACTTCTCTTCTCATGGTAGGTGGGCTTGCAGATTTAGTCTTCACAGCTCCCCTGGTTACTTAACTGGGATGGAGTATGAGGTAATTTCCTTTGCTGTGGGGGACTAGGTAGTTTTCTGGTTGTAGGTGGGCTGGGTAGTTTTCGACTCATAGGAGGACTAGCTGAAGATGAAGCTGGTTGACGATGAATCACTGGAGGACTAGGAAGCTTTCGTTGTACAGCTGTAGGGCTCAAAGGAGTAGAAGAGTGCTTTTGTTGGGCTAGTGAAGATTGAATAATGTTGTCTGGTGGGCCTCTAGGTGGTCTGGGTAATTTTTCAGTAGCAGCAGTACTGATGTTGTCTTGATAAATCAAGGGTTTTTCACTACCAGAGAAGGGAGTGTCTTCTTCCTTTTTGTTGGAAGGTTCTGATGAGTCAGGAACATTAGTAGGAGATTCAGTAGAATGCCTCAAGTGAATAATCTTCCTTGCTTGTCTATAGAGAGAGGCCGTTTCTTCATTTTCAGTCTCAGGCTCAGTATCACCCTGAGAATCTAAAGAACTGCGCCTTGAACTTGAATCCTGGTTCATACACTTCTGTGGAGAAATTTTTACAGAACCTCTACAAAGAGTTCCCTTACTTGGAAGAACGTTGACAGAGGTAAGGGAGGCCCTCAGCCTGTCTGAGAAAGTTGCCTTTTGTTGATTGAGAAGGTTTCTTCTAGTGGTACAGTTGCTTAAGGATGATGGAGAACCATCTGTAGTCTTCTGTAGCTCTTCAGAAACTTGAAATGAATTGTCCATCAACACTTCTGGTGGAGGCGGAGGAAAGCTATCAAAGTCCACATCATCTGCCTTGCTATCTGTTCTCATGGTTACTAGTTTATTGTTGTTTTCTGTTCTATTGATTGAAGAGAATTCATGGCAGCCCACGGAAGGAAAAACAAGAACCCCACATTTTCGTATTCCCTTTAGAGGAGCAAGAGGTTTTAAAGGAATTAAGTTATTACCCATTTCCTTTCCCTGACTAAAAGTATCAATTAGTTTTTTCACAGACTGTCTGCCATGTTGAGAAGCCACTGGAATTGGTGGAGTGGCCCTTAAAAGGTCCCTTGCTTGGCTTCTTTTCTTTTCTCTTCTCTTGCTCAGTCATTTCTTTTGACCCTGCCTTTTGAAGGATGGGCTTGTCTTGACTAGGTAGTATACTAAAGTTTTTGGCTAGAGAGGATCGAAGACGGTTATTAGCAGTTGTATTTAAGAGAGTCTGCTCTCTTCCCATCTTTGGTTTAGTCAACTTTACATGTTCTGTTTTACCCTCTGACATTTTTTCTAATCGACGACTCAGATCTTTCTGTGTTCTCTGGAGTTCAAGGAGGGTGGGATCCTCCTCCTGACTACGTAGAGATTCAGCTGATCTTGTGCGCCTCTGTTTTGTTGCCTTTGATTTTTTCCCTGTTGTTGAAGCTGACGCTGTTTGTGGCCTTCTTGTTTTTTCCTCTTCTTCCTCCTCTTCTTTCCACTGTGTGGTATATCTACTTCCCATGACACTTCTACTGCTAAGATTCTGTTCTGGAAGGAAACGTATTCGGCCACTGATGGCATGTTTCATTTTTAGCGTCATCTCTACGTTTTCAGGGTTCTCTATCCATTTTTGGGCTGGTCGAGATAAAAAGCTTGGACTAGCTGGTGTGGAATGAGAGCATTCTTTTATATTTTTCTCATCCAGCCCATCTTCATCATCTAAATCATCTTCATAATTATCATCATCCTCATCCATTGAAGCCATACTAAACAGAGATTCTGTTTCTACACTAGCAGTATGGCCATTAGAGTCCAAGGAGTTTAAAGAAACACTACTGTGGATTTTCTTTCCTTTTGGTGGTTTGATTTTTGTAAAGATAAGCTGCCTGCTTCTTGAGTTGTCTCAGATGAATTCAGCTTTGCAGACTCACAACTGTTTCTGTGCTGTGTTGGTTTCTCTGAACCGCCCAAAGACTCACTCTCCACTCCAATGCCACTATCTTCAGAGTAGAGTGCCATGTCTTCAGGCCCTGGTTTTCGGATTGCTGATGTATCAATCCACACCAAGACTTTACACAATCGATCTTCCAGCATACGCTTTACTCTCAGCTTTTCAGCCATCAGGTCAGATGCGGATTCAAAATAGTCAGTTATGTCTGCTAGAGCAGAATCAGAGACTTCCCCAACAGCTTTGCCCACAGACTGCATTCGTTGAATTGTATACTGTAGCAGCTGCTGAAGCAGATCAGGAGGAGGATGCTTTTGTTGGGTGGCCCATTTTTCAATAGGCCAAGACAAGTGTTCACCATATTCTTTGAGCAGCTTCTCTCCGTCACCAGTGATCTCCTCCAGTACTTGGTTTAGCTGTTCATAACATAAGGCCAAGAAGCTGACCATCTGCTGAAGCTGAAAATGGGTACGAGCTGCTTGGTCCAGCAAGTCCAACAAGGTCTCATATTTAGATATACTAGGATTTAAGTAGGCATAGGCAGACTGGTGAGCCTTAACCAAGAGTTCGGGGAAGTCCACTTTCTGCTCATGAACAGATGACCTCTCTTTGCCCTTCTTGCCAGTTCTGCCAGATTTTACTTTCTTTTGTTTTCTACAAACTTTTTTTGCATTCTTCTCATCACATGATTCCACTGCTTGTGTTTCATATTTTATTTTATCCTCTTCCTTCTCCTGGGTCATATTAATATTAATTTCTTGTACACCAACCTTATTTGTACAAACCTGCTCCAAAGAACCCCTGACGGCAGACAGTGGTTTGCATTCTGACCCATCAAAAGATAAATTAGACTGACTAGGATGGCTTACCCCTTCAACCAGTGAACATCCACTCTTTCTCTGCCATGTTTCACTGTCTGTTTCACTGTGGCTAGATGAAGCACCTCCATCTTCAGACTGAGTTCCTGTCAAGCTGTCGCTCCTGTCAGTTTGATGGTTTAATGTTTTTTTCCTTTTCGAAATGATCCAAAACTGTTTTTGGTAATATTTTGTAGTTTACTGCTGTGCGATGGTGTACATCCCATTTCAGTTTGCTTTGTTTAACAGATATCCAGCAAGGCAGAGGTTAGAATCGTCTAAAGCTAACAAACAGGCAATTAAAGTTGATAGGAGTACACTGCTTAGCCATCAGCTGTCCTTGTCATTTTCAAGTGTTCCATTTCTTTTATGCATTTAATAGAAAGTCCTTGACACACAGTTTAAAGGTGCTGCTTGTTTGGTGCGATAATCTACACTGAAGACAAAAGAATATCTAATCAGTCCCTGTTTGCTCTGTTTTCTTGCAGGAGCTCCTGCGGCAATCCGTCTCACCTTTCTTGGATCTTGCTGCAGAAAGGATTAAAAGAGCTTTACTTTCTTTCTTCTGCATTTGCAGATGTCACACTTAAGGCCAGGAAAATACAACACACACACATATACTGTGCACACAGATTCATCAAGGAAGTTAAGATCTTAAGTATGTCAAGATAATCAGCTGCATCTTAATCGGGTAGCTTTTTATAGGTACTGTACTTGAGGTTTACCAAAGCTTGATACAAACAGAATGAAATGACATTTTGTACAAAAAAAGATTTCATCGTGGATAGAAACTCTCAATTATTCCTACAGGAGTTCAATAGAGCTTGAAGTATGTCAAGTTTTTAATTTAGTAAAGCTGGAATCTATTTATTTTGGGAAAAATTTCCATTGCCTTCCAAAACAAATTTTAAAACTTGCTGAGGTAAACATTGATGTAATATATGGAGTGTGAAGTTAAAACTGTAAAAATAATTTTGTACATATAAGAAATGTTTACAGTCTTAAGGTAGTGCAACAATCCATATTTGTATCTCACAGCTCTGCAGTTCAACTGTGCCTCTCACATTCTCCCCCTGTCCAAATGGGTTTTACATTAGTCTTCTGTTCCTGGTTTTTTTTTAATGCTTCATAAAATTGTGCAGGTTAATGAAAAATAAATTAAGAAATAAAATCCTATAACTGCAAGCAAAAGAAACCAAAAAGGTTTTATTGAATGTAATGCAAAAAAGGAAACGATACAATGAAATGCAAAAAATATTACTAGATTTCAACGAGTAACTAAAACACAGAAGAAGAGTTTTGAATAAGACTCTTGACCAGTGAATGAGAGGGGAAGAGGCAGATCATCAATTCAAAACGTCAATCCCATATGACTTGCGTTTCACTTGCTGTTCATAATGTGCACTGATTTTTCCAGAAGTATCTGTTTAACAATATTTTAGTGTTTATCCCCATGTACATTTTTCACATCATTTTGCCACTGTAAAACACTGGTCATCATTGGCTTGTAGTAAATCGTTATTTTTTTTTTTTATCTCTGTTCTGCATGAAAACATGAAATTAAACATTTTTCTCTGACACCACTACAAGTTACATGGGGCAAGTAACATATAAACAAGTATCATTTTAGGATAGAGTATTCCTTTAAAAGGCCAAAAGATACTAAAATACAAACAAGAATCTAAAACAATATACTGTAGTCACCCCAAAATTCAAATTCAAAAACATATGGCAAAAAGTTGGGAAAAACCCCCATAAACAAATGCTAAATTGTTGAAATGACTCAAAATTCCAAAATAGCACAACACAATTTAAACGGGCAGCAAAGACACTGTGATCCTGTGGTACTGTAGCCTGGCCTAATTACACCATCAGAGGCCAATGATCTAAAAATGCTGTCATTTAACCCAATATACTAAATTAATGCAAAGCTCTAAACAAAGAAAGCAAATATAAAGAAAATAAAAAGACAAAAATTCATATATATAGTGAATGCAGTAGTGGATGTAGCGATTCCTTACCAGGCCAGGATGGACAGCGTGGATGTAGGCACAACCTGGCTGGGATTGTTCTAATTCTTCTTCCCAGTTAGGGAGAAGAAATAATGGACAGACTGGGGAAGCTGTCTAAAAGGAACAGTTCATCTCCCAGTGTTAAAAGTGACAATGCTCATCTGGCATAGTTCCAGTTTGAATATCTGCAGGCTTGCAGAGGACCTGCAGTTTGGTCAAGCAACCCTGTTGGGATCCTTGGGTGCCACCAGATGACACTGCTGGGAGAAGACCTCCCTGTCTTATTGAACTTTCTCGTGGTACTAGAGAGTCCAGCATGAAAGAAGCTGCCTCACCTTGATCTAGGAATTGGAGTTGGGAGGAGGTGGACAAAGCTTGACTGGGAAGATTGGAAAGAAAGGAAAAGAGTTATATTGAATGGTATTGAGCATACTGGAAGACAAAAACATGTGAAGGTACTTTTTTGTAAATAAAGGATACTTTCTTTTCAACTCAGTGTTGTGGTGCTGTAGTTGTGTCTGGGATTTGGAGCTCAGTGACACTCCCCTACTGGTCACACAGTACATATAGAAATTACAAGTGTTAAGGACATGCTGAAATGCTTCAGAATTATTGTGAGCACTGAAATACCAAGAAATGATAAAAGAAGACTGAAATGATGTCTGAGACAAGCAAGTGTCAAAACCGTAATGTCAAACTAAAACAGGTAACCAGGAACAAAACAGCGAGCTGTTTCTCGAAATTCAAAGGATGCACCAAAACAAAAATCCTGCCACTATGGCCACTTTGAGAGAAAAACTAACTACTACTAAGAGATATTAAGAAACTGTCTAATCCACTGAGGGATGAAGGAAAATGAGTATGTGGTCCTATTTAGATGTGCCATTGCTATGTCTCAAACATTCTGGAGTCCCCACTATAGAAAAAATGTTGTGTGCCTGAAATGTATGCAAATATCCTGCAATGTGCACTTTAATCACATTTGTTTGTCATTTTAAAATGTGGAGCAGAGTGATAAATCAGGAAAAAACATGTCTTTGTCCCAAACATTACTGAGGGTTCTGTATATATCTTGTAATAATAATCCTGGAACAAGAAAGAGACCAGAGTAGCTACTTTTAGGTGAGTGGGGCACATGGCAATCTGGCAGAAGATAAGAAACACACAGGCCATTAAACCTAACCATATTGACAGCAGATGGAACTGTGATGTTACTTTAAGAGATAAGCTGCCTTGGAGAACTGGCATTTTAAGGGTGACTAAGGGCTCAATGATACTGGGATCCCAGTTGCCAAGGAGAACTCTAGCTCAGTGCCCCTGCAGGCAAAGAAGGCTTACTTTACAGCCTCAATCTAACTCCTGGGTTTGGCCAGTACACAGCATGAGATGTGGGATTAAGTTACTTTAAACCAAAAGGCACAACTGAATTTGATGTAAAAAGGGATGATTGTAGCAAACCCAGGGTTGTAAAAGAAAGATAAAAAATAATGTAATGAAATGGATGTAACAAAACAGAGAGACGGCCCTCTTGGCGCTTTTAGAGACAAGAAGTGGCTGGGTCAAGCCCACAGATGAACGGGGTGTGGTAAAGTGTGGTCCGCAGCTGATTGACACCTTTTAAATAAATAATCCCCAGACTCGAGTCTTCAGGTCAGGGCATGGTAGTGGGGAAAGAATGGTTCCCATGCATGATGCAGGAGTGGACAGCCCTGCACTTAGTGCATAGGTACAGAATTGCCCATGACCCTAATTGATGGCGGGAGCTGCGGATTCCTGTAGCTGTGCCACATCCCCGCTTTAAAAAGGGAAGCACAAGTGTAGGAAGGGAAGGAGATAAAGGAAGTGAATGACCAGAGAAAAGGACGGAGGATTAAGAATAGAAGAAGAGAGACAGAAGGGCGAGACAGTGTGAGCAGATGTAATGAGAGGAAGCAGGCAGATGGGTGCGGAGCCTAAGGAAGGAGTGTGTTACTCCTGCTGAACTCCAAGAAGCAGGAGCAACCACAAGGCTCAGGAGTATCCTCTCGGCGTGAGGAGCCAACGGATCAGGGGTGGTCAGTAGAAAGAGCACGCTACAGTAGAAAGGCAGCAGTGGGCGCAGAAGCAGGGCTTGTTGGCTCCCTGCAGAAGCCATAGGATTGGCAATGCGGACAACAGGCCAGGAGAAGAAATGTGTCTTATTCCTGCAAGGGGACTTCTCCTTGGGCTGCAAGGTGAAGAGGAGACAGATTTTTAAAGGGACATCAATGCACACTGGATAAAAAGACCTCATTTTAATAGATTTATTTATTTTAATTTTAACTTCCACTGATCACCTTCATTTTATGGATTATTTATTTAGAACTTTGCACTGCACTTTGGGGCACTTTTTTTTTTTTTTTAATAAAAGCACTGAGCACTTTGCACCTTCTCCATGCTTCAGGTGTGCTTTGTCTTCATCTGCTCTGCTCATCCCGGTTACATTATTGATAGTGTTGGGTTCAAGAGGCTCCCAAGAACAAAGATGGAGCATGGAGCCAACCCGCACCATCACACAGAGATTCATGCCTGTGTAGCTTACCCCCAAGACTTGCACTTTGGATTCTTCCTCTGTGTGTGTGTGTTACTCATTGGAAATATCTAGCATGTGGCTAATTCCTTGGTCCCATCCATCCATGTGTTTAGACTGGTAGACTACTTGGTTTACCAGCCCGACTGGAATCAGAGTGAATGCATATACCACATCAACCACCTAAAAACCATTGACTACAATGCAGAGTGACATGGGATGCCCCCTGTTGCTTCTAGCAGAAGCCAAACAGCTAAAATACAACTGGGGGTCATCATAACCTCTGTTAATGGGGTAGTAGACTCTAAACCAGGCTACATTGAGCTGACTGCCCATGACATAGTCACTGATGTGGGAGTGGTGGTTTGCGAGCGACCCTATCACCTTCGAGAGGCAAAGAAGGCAGAAGCTGAGCTGGAGAAACATCAGATGCTGGAGCTTGGGGTGATCAAAACCAGCCACAGCCCGTGGTCCAGTCCAATTGTATTAGTCCCAAAGCCGGACAAAAAATTAGTACTTTTGCAATGACTTCTGCCAGTTACTAGGTCTCTCGTTTTGATTCCTATCCTATGCCACCAGTGGATAACATTCTGGAGTGTCTGGATAATGTTCGGTACCTGTCCACCATCAATATGATGAAAGGCTACTGGCAAACCCCCTTGATGGATGCAGCCGAAGAAAAGATCATGTTCAGCACCCCGAGTGGCCAATGGCCATATCTTTGGGCTGCAAGGGGCCCCAGCAACCTTCCAACATCTAGTGGATGGACTGCTCCAGCCCCACAATGCTTATAGTGCTACCGATCTGGATAACATTGTCATCTACTCCAGCACCTGGACAGAATGCTTATGCCACATTTCGGACGTCCTCTGAGCCATTCGCAATGCTGGCCTCAGGATAAACCCTCAGAAGTGCTATTTTGTGCTGACCGAAGCTAAATACTGGTGGGCGGGGCACATATCAAACCCCAGTGGTGTAAAGTTGCTGGCCCCAGCAGTGAACCAATAGGAAGGTACAGGCTTTCCTCAGGTTAGTGAGGTACTACCAATGGTTCATTCCCTGCTTCTCTGGGAGAGCTGCATGTTTCATGCAGTTGGTGAAGAAGAAGGCACCCAAAAGTGGTGACATGGAACCCTACAGTGAACACCACATTCGGTGACCTGAAAACGGTGCTTATGTCAGGTCCAACACTGCTTTTTGCTAATTCCTCTCTTCCCTTTCATCTCCAGACCAATGCTGTGGACACTGGCCTTGGTGCCATACTGAGGCAGGTTGTCGACAGAGTTGAACACCCGGTCATGTATCTCAGCCGGAAACTGCTGGACCAGGAAACAAGGTACGCAGCAATTGAATAATAAAATTTAAGTTTGAATTTTTTTTGTTTGTGTAGAGTTTGCATGCTCTTCCTGTGACTGTGTGGGTTCTCCATGTACTAGATTGATTCTGATGTGTGTGTTTGTGTGGTCAGTCTGTGATGGACAGCCATCCTGTCCAGGTGTTGTTACAAATGGAGACATGCTCTAGCAATTGGAGTAGCGTATAAACAACACAAGAGAACATTTTTAACCAACATAAAGGGTAGACCATGAAATTCTACAGAATCAACACTGAAAAATGCAATGATATCAATGATAAAGCATGTATGAAAAACTAGCCTTAACAAGAAGTTATGAGCTGAAATGAATATCTTAGAACATGGATAGATTTATTGCATGTTATGTATTTAGATTTTTTTTCCATCCATTCCTTATGTTTTAAGCAATTGGTATATTTGTAATGTCAAATAGAATAGAATGATAATGTTTGCATGACTACATACTGTACCTGATTGAAGTTTTAGTTTTATTTCCTATAATTTGAAGTTGCAATTAAATATTCTGAATACTTTGTTAAAATTCTAAAGCATAAGGTAGAAATGTACGTTTATGTTAATTTGAATAGTAGTTAAAATGATAGCTTAAAGAAACATAACTGGAATATGTACTGTATAAAGAAACTATTTTAGCTTTACAGTAAAACCTTAAGAGATATGTTTAACAGATATATTTCAAGATAATTTCTGCTCATCTAAATAGATTTTGAAATATGTTAAAGGACTTTATGTAGTAAAAGATAAGATATATAATTTGTATGAACTACTGTTAGCCTTAGACATAGTGAATTATATGTCATTATTGTAAATGATTTAAAAAATCCACCCATCCATCCATCCATTATCCAACCCGCTATATCCTAGCTACAGGGTCACGGGGGTCTCCTGGAGCCAATCCCAGCCAACACAGGGTGCAAGGCAGGAAACAAACCCTGGGCAGGGCGCCCACACACACACACACCCACACACCAAGCACGCACTAGGGACAATTTAGAATCACCAGTGCACTTAACCTGCATGTCTTTGGACTGTGGGAGGAAACCGGAGTACTCAGAGGAAACCCACGCAGACATGGGGAGAACATGCAAACTCCACACAGGGAGGACCCTAACTGCGAGGCAGCAGCGCTACCCACTGCGCTACCGTGCCACCCGATTTAAAAAATCTGACACTAAAATATAAAGAAAAATGTGCACATACCTGAACACTATTCTAAAATTAGAAACATGAAACAAGAAATGTGGAGCCTGTTTTTGCTGATTTCTCTTTTCTAAAACTAATCAAGGATTTATCAGTTCAGACTTGATTTCTTCTTTGACTTCTGCATACTGTGCTGAGAGATGTTCTCTGGAGGACACTGGTACTACATTGCCTGCATACACTGACGACTCCTCATCCTTAAAGTGTACAATGAATATAAAGAAAAACAAATTTATACTTTGGAATAATAGATTTGAGTTTTCTTAATTTCTACAGGAACCTCCATTGAACATGACTCTTTAAAAAAATAACCCTTACACCTTTCTGCTTTCTGTTTTTATTCTTGATTTTGCTTCCCACCCTTGGACCCATTTGTTATCTGTAGAAGGGTTAAAACATTTGGCTCTTATCAGTTGTTTTATTAATGGGAGTAGTTTTGGGATTTTCCCTTGCTCCCCACTCCCTGTAGTAAATATTTAGCAAAATTGAGATAGGTGTGAAAAAGGTGGAAATGGTTCACATATTGTTAAAGTGAATGAACTTTAGGTTACCAGATTACTCTCTAAAGAGTAAAGATTATGTGCCAGTAGTTTGAATATTGTAAAACCAACTAAATGCCTCTTCCCTTAGTGTTTATTCAGATTGACTTCATGTAATACTATGATTATATTCTTGTAATGGATAAGCTTTTCAATTCAGTAGAGGCCACAACTATAGCCAAAATAGATACAACATTAGTAGTTAGGTTTTTATTGAAGGATATATATTAAAGATTACAAAAAGAATACAAAATTAAAGGAAACTTGTACATTGTGCTTACCACCTGCTGAATTCAAATTGACCAATAAAAATTAAATTGGTTAAAATATAAGCAGAAACTGGATTAAAACAATCATCTGTTATACTGCTAGAGTTAATGTTATTAAGAGTAACTCCAATGAAACAGGCCTAACATCTCATGAGATATTAATAGGAGGACCACTCCAGGTATCTTCTCCTTTATGGGATCCATTAGTAACTTTCAGCAATTACAGATGACATATTGCAATACAGACTAATAATGAATAAAACTGTCATGTCATTACATCTGCAGGTAAAAGCTGCTGTTCCTATCTCGTTGGAGATAATAGCACAGGAGTTTAAATCCGGAAAATGGGCTATAGTTAAGGTCTATAAGCAAAGAAATGCCTGACTCTAAAGAGAAACAAGTTATACCAGGTACTTTTAACTATTAGAGTACTGAAACTCAAAGGGAGACCAAACTGGTCCCACGCATCTCACTGATAAAAGGTTCCATTTCCAGAAGGGGATTGAGCATTGGATCAAGCCACCAACTATTTGATAAATGAACCTGCAGTACACTCAGTTTCCAGTTAAAGAGATCATGGACGTCTAGTGCAAGCAAGACAACTAAATGTTTGAGGTGTTAGGTGTTGGTAACCTTCTAGGACCAAAAAGGGAAAATTATTTCATATCAGATCAAGCGTTTTAGATGTTAATATGTAAAAGTAAATATTTTTAGAATTTCCTCATTCTGTTGACCTATTGACACTTGGTCTGAGAGGATGATAATGTTACCCTCATGGATTAAAGTATGTGTGTAATCTGCACTGTGCCCACTACCCACTTCCTATAGTCAATCAAAATTCAGCACATGACAACTGCTACATTTAGCACCAGATTAGTGATCACCACATTAGCACTTAAAACATTATTGAAGGAAGCTCCTTCATTTAATATTAGTATTTTAAAACACTAGGAGAAGTATATATCAGTTAAGATCAGTCCAATTTAAGCACTGTTGGTTGTTTGATTGTATATTACAAGCTTTAATAAGAATGGAAATATGTTAACAAAGAGGAATGATAATAAGTTTATGGGATGGCATATAAGACGTTTGGGTAATAGGGACACATAATATCAAAATGTGTAACTCCATTAATATGACAGAGTTATAGTTTAAATGAACAGCTGTTGAGGGGCGATACAGAACAGATTGTTAAATTTATTGATTCTTAGGACAAAATAATATACAAAATATCAAAAAAAAAAAAAACTGGGCACAGTAGAGATGGAGTGTCTTACGCAAACTGCGGCTATGAGTGTGCAGTTTCAGAATTGAAAACCTAGATACAAACCAAGACCCAGACTAGTGGCTGGAGATTTTTAACATTGATAAGAAGCTTAAAAGGGCTAGTAGTGGTCATATCTTCCAAAGACAGGATTGAAACCTACTGTCATAATGGATACTACCCATCTTTAGTCGAAAACAAGGTGGGAACCTAGTATAAACTGCAGCCGGATATAAATCAGGGCAACTTTGTGGATGCAAGCATAAGGATGTGAGCATAGATATTTGTATAAGGACCCTATCTCTGGTCATTGTTTTGCATATGTCATTGGCAACCTAAACTAGTAACATTTGAAGATTTTGAAATAAGTACTACAGTTGTCTGTGTCACTACAAGTGGTACTATTGAACAGTTTGTATATTTTTGAAAAACTGACATTGCTAACATTTACTGGATAAGAGAGAAATGAAACAATTACTCATACCCAAGATATGCCATGCCATTGGTCAAGTAGTTGTTGACAATATTTAGTCAACACAATTAGAACTTAAATTATGGAACCAATTTCTAAGATTCATAGAAGGGAAAATGTAATAAATAACATTATCACACTCAAGATTATATAATTTGAAGCAGACAGGGTTAAAATAGAAAATTAGGTCAACTTTGTATCACAGTTAGTGGTACTTCTTTAAAAACTAGTTATCCTACATTAATTTAACTACATGGAAAACCACTGTTACCTTTTTTACAAGAAAACTGCCTCCAAAAGGACTTCTTTTACACATAACCCCAGTTGCTCTTTAATGGTACTTGCCTTGCCTGTAGAAAAAATGTTTATCGAAGTTTGTATAAACGGTGGTGTGGGACTTGCTCCAAATATAAAACTAATTCCAGACTAGGGTACGACTTTGATATCAAATTAGTTCTTTACATTAATCACAGTTATATTTCTAGATGATAACAGAACGTGCTTATAATAGCAATTGGCATTATTATGGTTGTCTTTATGTAAAAAAGACTGAACTATATTTAATGATGTCTGTTTTTGAACTAAGACTTGGGAAATATCTGGTGATGATGTAAAAACTTAGTTGTTCTGAGAGAAAAAATGGGAGGAATTGTAAGTGAAACATGTTCTTGAAACTGCCTGCCTATTTAACTAGGACGTCCTCACATTTGTACTGGCACATTCAAATTAGAAAATGAGATCATGTATAACATTTAACTTTCTATTTTATTCTATGATAACAGTTAACTCATACAAAGTCTTATTTCTTTTAAACAAATAACCATCCACAACTCTTAATATGTTAAACAAGTTTGGGATTTTACATAATGTTTAATGACATAAAGGTTGTACCATTTATCTATATGCTGATTGGTGAAAATGAAAATATATTAAAATGTGTAAATGCACTTACTGTAAATGAAAAGACAGTGCACTGTTAGATTTCTTTAATCTACCATGTTGCATTAAGTAAAGCAAGTAAGGGTCTCCACCAGCTGGTGCAAATAAAGCACATCCATATTGGAGTTCATATTTAATAATTGCTCAAGTCTCTTTGTCTATTTTCCACAACAAAATCAAGAGCAAACAAGAACGATTCAAATCGTTTGCTGTTACTTACCAATGTCATGGCTACATCAGATGAAGATTAGAAGATGGATCATAATGAGAAAACAAGCAAAGGTCATAACTGGGAGGGTTGTTACCCTGGCTAATGTCTGTTTTTTGTGTATTTCATCTATTTGATTTTTTTTAATATAATTTTGTAAATCGTGCTATGAATTCTATTTTTGGTTTTGTTTTTACTTTGTGTAATGTTATAATTTTCTTTCATATTGTATTTACTTATTATTTAGTATTTTTTTATTATTGTAGTTAATTTCAACATTACAATACCAAACTGAGGCCTATAGCTAAGGCTCTTAGGCCCATATGTAGCTGAGGCTTAACTGAAGCCTAGTATTAAAAATTACCTTTCCTGTCCAAATTGCAAGTAAACACACAGGCCTATACATGCATAAAAATGGGAAAGATCAGCATCAAAATAATCCTTAATAATCTTCAGGAAAAACACTAAATTGAATAAAGAGGGAGAGAAACCTTAAAAACAGCTGGATCTAATACATGATTCTGTTATTATTATTATTATTATTATAAATGGAATATTTATGTTGAAAATTTATTTTTAACAAATAAAAAACACAAAGAAACAAATCAAAAGTAAAAAAACAAAGTGAAATGAAGCTGAACAGTTTTCAAAATTCCAGATAAAAAAATAAGTATTCTCAAAGGAATGAGGACAGGCCAATTCAAATGCATGTCACTGTGTGAAGGGCTTCCTGTTTGTGCACTACTTTCATTTTCCATTTATTTATTTAACAATATTTTAGTAAAATCTACATGTTTTTGCACATTATGAACATTTAACTGGATGACTTGCCATGTGGATTTTTAGACACAAGAAATATGATATTTTTAAAAATGTTTTTGATATTGTTTGTTGTTGTCCAGAATTAGTCACAGAATTAGGTCCCATTCTATCAGAAACTTTGCTATGTCCCTTCTCCACAAAATCATGAGATTAAATATTTTTCTTGAGCACTGCTACAAACTACATTGGATAAGTAACATATGAAAAATCATTTTTCGTTGAGTATTCCTGTAGTCACTTATGCATGACATGTCCCACCAGTGGTACAACACCATATTTCAAAGTTGTTTCTGCATGTTGCAATAAACATAAGTTTAAAGTAAATCACAAGTATTGATGGTATTTTTACATACCCAAGGGGGTTTACTTTCAAATCAATCATACATTTACATGTCATCTGTGCTCTTTCATTATTAAAACATGCAATTTCCACATGTGCATGCTGAGGTGAGCAGTGTATCAAAGCTGAATGAATCTGATTTGATCAAAGATCCCACCTACATCGAGCCACATACAGCTTATTACCATTGGATAGCAGAGTTTCACACCTTGCCAATAATGTATAGTTGTCTATGAATGGTCATTTGGATTTCATGTCACTGCAGTGCATAAAAGACTTGAAATAAATTGCTTGTATGACATCCCATCTTTAAACACTTATGAACAAAGCTTGGGTCAGATTCTGAAGACTATTTTGTTTCTATTGAGAATGATGTGTTTGTGGAAGGATTCAACTCTAGGCTTGATTTGGAAGTGCTCGTAATATAACTTTCAATCAAGCATTGTGGCATTTGCCCGGTTTTACAATTCAAGTGACAATGGTTAAATTAATATATCCAGACGCTCTCTGCTGCATGTTCTCCCTATGTTTGTTTTCTGAGCAGTGCTCTTTCAATTTCAACGTAGGCTGTGTGCAGTGATTCTAGGTGTACCAGTGAGTACTGCTATGTTGTACCTGTGTTTCTTGGAAGTTTGATGTGAGGCCACCTCCCTGGATCAAAAGTCACTGTATCATGTTGCACGCATTGCTGGGTCACATACGCATGAGAAGAAAGGGCTTTTCATCTTATAAGTTGTTTGCTTTGTAATCCTCCCATCCCCACCTCATCGAAGGGATTGGCAGCTGTATGTGATATATTTTATCCCATGTCTGATTGTGCTGGCTCTAGTCCCCCTAAGAATGGTCTGTGGTGGGGAGGGGGTATTTTGAAGCAAGTGCAAATAGAATGGGATAAAATAATATCCTGTGAAGAAGTCTCGTGCTTGTGACCCACCTGTGACCAAAGAGTAGCTGAATGTATGTTTGTATGTTGTAAAAGGTGCTATATAGCGCCCGACTGGGCACAGACTCAGGCAGAGGCACGTACTTAAATATATACTTTTTTATTTCTCTTCAGCCGTGGGGCACGCCTTCCCCGTGTCCCACAGGCCCAACACAGTCCCACAAGCACTTAAATACAGAACACTCACAAACCACACTTCTCTTCACCTCAGCACCACCACTCCTCCACAGGCTTAGTCCTCCTCCTCCTCCCGACTCTGGCTCTCTCGAGTGGTGGTGGCTGGCCTTTTTTATACCCCACCCGGAGGCGTTCCAGGTGCTTGATTACCTGGCCCTAATTGACCTTCCGGGTGGGGCTGACGAGTCGACCAGCTGGGCTGGAAAGTCCATTCAGCTCCCCCTGGCGGCCATCCAAGCCCCCAACCAGGCTGTGGAGGACTCCATCTCCCATGGAGCCTTGCGCCAGGTTGGGGAATCATCGTCCACCAGGGAGGCTGCCACCAAGCGTCCCGGGGAAGGTACTGAGCTGCCCATGGTGGCTCCCCCGGAACAGATGCAGCAGGGGCGTCCCTGCCGGGCATGGGACCCGGCTGTCCTTCACAATGTGGTGAGTGTGACAGGTTCTGGGTGGCCAGGAAAGGCACTCTCCCCACTGCTGTAACCCAGCACTGAATGAAGCTGGTATGAAAATGTATGTATGTGCTTAATTTATTCCAGACATCAAAAGCAAGAGAAAATTAAAACACCACAAAAAAAAAAACAAACATACAAACACATAAACCTTTATGGGGCAACTGCAATAGGAGGAGAAGATGGGTAAATTTCAGCACACATTCAAAATCTATTGTACAAAATGTAATGTTTCTGAATGCTTAGTGGTAAACAGAAAATATCTTTTAAGGACTGCCATGAAAAATAATTTTGAAAGTAAAGATTTGGAAGTGACTTCAGCTGCAGGTTGAAGCTCCATGCAACTGTTGTTACAGTTCTGCCTTTGTCCAGAAATGGGTTTCATAAGCTTTATGACCTTAGTCTCGGAAAGTCTTTCTCCCATGGCGCAACTGGGATCTTTTCCTGAATAAGATCAAATACTGTTGTGTAGGGTGCGATAGGAGCTTCCACTTGCAGCTAAAGTCACTTCAGTACACATGTACTGTGTCAGCATGCCCGTGTCGATCAAACAATGGAAGCTCTGCAGTCTACTTGTGACTTTATGCTGTAGGAAGATACGTAAATATAATCAAGGTAAATAACATTCGATCTGGCTTTTATATAAGTATCATATAAATGTTTTTATATAAAGCCCATCACAAAACATAATCACAAACTGGACTTTGCAGTGTCCTTATATGTGAGTGGACATTTCTTGCGGGGAGGGGAGGGCTTTTGTTCTCTTTCTCCAATGTAGAACCCTCATCCTCATCTGAGTTTACCTTGTTATAGCACGTCTTTATTTGAAAATAGCAGTGTCAGATCAAGGGGAGAGTGAACGTGACGGAGAGAATAAAACTGAATACAAAAAAAAAAAAAAACGCTAACCTTTACAAGTACAATACATTTACACTGTGTGGAAGGCGGCCGGGGTCCATGCCCAGCTGGGATGCCCTGCACACTATATTCAGGGGGAGCAGCCCTGGACAGTGCAATACCTCCGCCTGGACACTAGATGGCCACCCCCCTGGGTTGGAGTGGTGCCTCTGTTTCCCGCAGGGCTCCATGGGAATTGGAGGTGGGTTCAGCCATGTTAGGTCCCACAGGCACTGCCAGTGGGTGCTGTAATTGGGACTCCTGAGCCGGTGTGGGCAGCATATTTATCACACCAGGAAGTGCAGCCGGAACTCGGCGATCAAGCACCTAGAGCACTTCCGAGTGGACTATAAAAGGAGCCAGTGGCCACCATTCAGAGTTGGGTGGAGGAGGACAAGGTTCCCTGGGAGGAGTGGCGGTGCCAGAAAGAGAAGTGCTTTGTGTTGCACTTGGTGTGCTGTTATTTGGGACTGTGTATTGCCTGTGAGGTTCACAGGGAAGACGTGCCTCACAGGTGAAGAAAAATAAATATTTTTGTTCTATTTTATACATGCCTCCATGTCAATCAGTGTGGGGTCATGCACAATATAGCGCCTTTCTTACAATTGGCTGTTACAGACTCAAATCAATGTCAAATCTTATTGTATAATAGTAACAATAACTTTAACAATAACCCTCCTCGAACTGCCACCTTATCGTGGTGGAGGGGTTTGCGTGTCCCAATGATCCTAGGAGCTCTGTTGTCTGGGGCTTTATGCCCTGGTAGGGCCACCCAAGGCAAACTGGTCCTAGGTGAGGGTTGAGATAAAGTGCAGTTCAACATAACCTCCTATGATGAATAAAAAATTTGGACGCCGTTTTCTCTCGCCCGGACGCGGGTCACCGGGGCTCCCCTCTGGAGCCAGGCCTGGAGGTGGGGCTCGATGGCGAGAGCCTGGTGGCCAGGCTTGCACCCATGGGACTCGGCCGGGCACAGTCCGAAGAGGTAACGTGGGTCCCCCTTCCCATGGGCTCACCACCTATGGGAGGGGCCAAGGAGGTCGGGTGCAGTGTAAGTTGGGTGGTGGCCGAAGGTGGGGACCTTGGCGGTCCGATCCTTGGCTACAGAAGCTGGCTCTTGGGACATGGAATGTCACCTCTCTGAAGGGGAAGGAGCCTGAGCTTGTGCGCAAGGTTGAGAGGTTCTGGCTAGATATAGTCGGGCTCACCTCGACGCACAGCTTGGACTCTGGAACCAATCTCCTTGAGAGGGGCTGGACTCTGTACCACTCTAGAGTTGCCCCCGGTGAGAGGCGCTGAGCGGGTGTGGGCATAGTTATTGCCCCCCGACTTGGAGCCTGTACATTGGGGTTTACCCCAGTGGATGAGAGGGTAGCCTACCTCCACCTTCGGGTGGGGGGACAGGTCCTAACTGTTGTTTGTACGTATGGACCGAACAGCAGTTCGGAGTACCCACCCTTTTTGGAGTCCCTGGAGGGGTTACTAGAGGACATACCTTCTGGGGACTCCCTCGTACTGCTGGGAGACTTCAATGCTCACGTGGGCAATGACAGTGAGACCTGGAAGGGCGTGATTGGGAGGAATGGCCCCCCCAGTCTGAACCCGAGCGGTGGTTTGTTATTGGACTTCTGTGCTCGTCACGGATTGTCCATAACAAACACCATGTTCAAGCATAGGGGTGTTCATATGTGCACTTGGCACCAGGACACCCTAGGCCTCAGTTCGATGATCGACTTTGTGGTCGTGTCGTTGGACTTGCAGCCACATGTCTTGGACACTCGGGTGAAGAGAGGGGCAGAGCTGTCAACTGATCACCACCTGGTGGTGAGTTGGCTTCGATGGTGGGGGAGGATGCCTGTCAGGCCTGGTAGGCCCAAACATGTTGTGAGGATCTGCTGGGAACGTCTGGCAGAGCCCCCTGTCAGAAGCAGCTGCAACTCCCACATCCGGCAGAACTTCGACCACGTCCTGAGAGAGGTGGGGGACATTGAGTCCGAATGGGCCATGTTCCGTGCCTCTATTGTTGAGGTGGCTGACCGGAGCTGTGGCCGTAAGGTGGTCGGTGCCTGTCGTGGCGGCAATCCTCAAATCCGTTGGTGGACCTATCGGTCCCTTTTGTCCTGTGGGACTCTGGAGGCAGCTGGGAGGAGTTTGGGGAGGCCATGGAGAACGACTTTCGGATGGCTTCGAGGAGATTCTGGTCCACCGTCCGGCGTCTCAGGAGGGGGAAGCAGTGCAGTGTCAACACTGCATATGGTGGGGATGCTGCGCTGCTGACCTCGAATCGGGATGTTGTGGGTTGGTGGGGGGCGTACTTCGAAGACCTCCTCAATCCCACTAACATGCCTTCCAATGAGGAAGCAGAGCCTGGGGACTCGGAGGTGGGCTCCCCCATCTCTGGGACTGAGGTCACCGAGATGGTCAAAAAACTCCTTGTTGGCAGGGCCCCGGGGGTGGATGAGATACGCTTGGAGTTCCTCAAGGCTCTGGATGTTGTAGGGCTGTCTTGGTTGACACGTCTCTGCAACATCGCATGGACATCAGGGACAGTGCCTCTGGATTGGCAGACCGGGGTGGTGGTCCCCCTCTTTAAGAAGGGGGACCGGAGGGTGTGTTCCAACTACAGAGGGATCACACTTCTCAGCCTCCCTGGAAAAGTCTATTCGGGAGTTCCGGAGAGGAGGGTCCGTTGGATAGTCGAACCTCAGATTCAGGAGGAACAGTGTGGTTTTCGTCCTGGTCGCGGAACAGCGGACTAGCTCTACACCCTTAGCAGAGTCCTGGAGGGTGCATGGGAGTTCACCCAACCAGTCTACATGTGTTTTGTGGACTTGGAAAAGGCGTTCGACTGTGTCCCTCGGGGAATCCTGTGTGGGGTATGCTCTTGAAGTATGGGGTACCGGACCCCCTGATAAGGGCTGTTCGGTCCCTGTACAACCGGTGTCACAGCTTGGTCCGCATTGCCGGCAGTAAGTCGAACCCGTTTCCAGTGAGAGTTGGACTCCGCCAGGGCTGCCCTTTGTCACCGATTCTGTTCATAACTTTTATGGACAGAATTTCTAGGCGCAGCCAAGGTGTTGAGGGGGTCCGGTTTGGTGGACTCAGGATTGGGTCACTGTTTTTTGCAGATGATGTTGTCCTGTTTGCTTCATCAGGCCATGATCTTCAGCTCTCTCTGGATCAGTTTGCAGCCGAGTGTGAAGCGGCTGGGATGGGAATCAGCACCTCCAAATCCGAGACCATGGTCCTCAGCCAGAAAAGGGTGGAGTGCCCTCTCAGGGTTGGGAGCGAGATCCTGCCTCAAGTGGAGGAGTTCAAGTATCTTGGGGTCTTTTCACGAGTGAGGGAAGAATGGAGCGTGAGATCGACAGGCGGATCAGTGCGGTGTCTGCAATGATGTGGGCTCTGCATCGGTCTGTCGTGGTGAAAAAGGAGCTGAGCCATAAGGCAAAGCTCTCAATTTCCCATTTGATCTATGTTCTTACCCTCACCTATGGTCATGAGCTATGGGTAGTGACCGAAAGAACGAGATCGCAAATACAAGTGGCTGAAATGAGTTTCCTCTGCAGGGTGTCTGGGCCCTCCCTTAAAGATAGGGTGAGAAGCTCAGTCATCCGGGAGGGGCTCAGAGTAGAGCCGCTGCTCCTCCGCATCGAGAGAAGTCAGATGAGGTGGCTCGGGCATTTGATCAGGATGCCTCCTGGACACCTCCCTGGTGAGGTGTTCCGGGCACGTCCAACCGGGAGGAGGCCCCAGGGAAGACCCAGGACATGCTGGAGGGACTATGTCTCCCAGCTGGCCTGGGAACGCCTCGGGATTCTCCCGGAAGAGCTAGAAGAAGTGGCCGGGGAGAGGGAAGTCTGGGCATCTCTGCTCAAGCTGCTGCCCCTGCGACCCGACCTCGGATAAGCGGAAGAGGATGGATGGATGGATGGATGGATGAATAACAATAAGAGCAGCTCACTACTCAAAATGTATACATAAATACAGTGTAGATATATACATACATATATAAGAAACTGCTCAAAAAAATTAAAGGAACACTTTGAAAACACATCAAAATGGGGAAAAAAATCATGCAGGATGTCTATACTGATATGGACTGGGTAATGTGTTAGGAACGAAAGGATGCCACAACGTTTGATGGAAATGAAAATGATCAACCTACAGAGGGTTGAATTCAAAGACACCCCGAAAATCAAAGTTAAAAAAGAGATGCGGTAGACTAGTCCATTGTGCCGAAATTTCATTGCAGCAGCTCAAAATCGTACTCAGTAGTTTGAATGGCCCCCTACATGCTTGCCTGACAACGTTGGACCATGCTCCTAATGAGACGATGGCTGGTGTCCTGGGGGAATCTCCTCCCAGATCTGGACCAGGGCATCACTGAGCTCCTAGACAGTCTGAGGTGTAACCTGGTGGCGTCAGATGGACCGAAACATAATGTCCCAGATGTATTCTATTGGATTTAGGTCAGGCAAGTGTGGGGGCCAGTCAATGGTATCAATTCCTTCATCCTCCAGGAACTGCCTACTCTCACCACAGGAGGCCGGGCATTGTCGTGCATAAGGAGGAACCTAGGACCCACTGCATCAGCATAGGGTCTGACAATGAGACCACGGATTTCATCCAGATACCAAATGGCAGTCAAGGTGCCATTGTCTAGCCTATAGATGTTTGTGCATCTCTCCATAGATATGCCTCCCCAGACCATCACTGACCCACCACCAAATCCGTCATGCTGAACAATGTTACAGGCAGCATAATGTTCTCCATGGCTTCTCCAGACCCTTTCATGTCTGTCACATGTGCTCAGGGTAAACCTGCTCTCATCTGTGAAAAGCACAGGGTGCCAGTGGTGGACCTGTCAATGCTTGTATTCTATGGCAAATGCCAATCGAGCTCCACGGTGCCGGACATTGAGCTCAGGGCCCACTAGAGGACGTTGCGCTCTCAGGCCACCATCATGAAATCTGTTTCTGATTGTTTGGTCAGAGACATTCACACTAATGGCCTGCTGGGGGTCATTTTGTAGACCTCTGGCCATGCTCATCCTGTTCCTACTTGCCCAAAGGAGAAGATACCGGTCCTGCTGATGGGTTAAGGACCTTCTACAGCCCTGTCCAGCTCTCCTAGAGTAACTGCCTGTCTCCTGGAATCTCCTCCATGCCTTTGAGACTGCACTGGGAGACGCAGCAAACCTTCTAGCAATGGCACGTATTGATGTGCCATCCTGGAGAAGTGGGACAACCTGTGCAACCTCTGTAGGGTCCAGGTATCGCCTCATGCTACCAGTAGTGACACTGACTGTAGCCAGATGCAAAACTACTGAAAAAAACAGTCAGAAAAGACTGACCTGTTAAACCATTCCTGTTTTGATTAACAACCCCTTCTGCTACTTAACTGACCAGATCAATATCCCAAAAATTTCACAGACTTGATGCTATACTCTGATTCAAAAGTGTTCCTTTAATGTTTTTTGAGCAGTATATATAAATATAAATACACACACACATATACATATATATGTTGTAACAGTAGGGGGCACTAGAGCTTACTTGAACCCTCAGGTACCACTTCAAACACCAGGTAAAACTCTAGTTATTATTTATTATATAATAATACGGTGCACAAAGCACCCTCCACTCCACACTACACATATAAATCAATAATCAATACAAATAACCAATCCTCCTCTCCCAGACGCGTTGCCACCCTTCCACCCAGCTCAGCTCCCTGTCTGGGATTTCCCATGGTCCTTTTATAGTCCATGACCCGGAAGTGTTTGTCCCTCAGTCCATGTGACGTTCTATCACTTCCGGGTCAGGCAAAAACTTCTCTTTTTCTTCAGCCCGGAAGTATATCATTTCTTCCGGTTCCATGAGTTGGAAATACTTCCGGGCTATATGGGAAATGTAAATCTCTGGGGCTCCCTGCAGCAACTCCTGGCAGCCCCGACGTTATCCAGCAGGGCTGTGTATTAAAACTCCATAGTCCATAATGCCCTGCTGGAATTTGGGGCATCTCCATGTTACAAGGAGGACTCCATCTAGTGGCCTTTGGGTATTGGCCGGGATGAATGGCCGGCTATATCTCACAATGTATATATATATATATTGTGAGATATTCAGCCCGGACACAACCAAACGGACACCGACAGTTCATAAAACATACGTTTTATTAAACAAGTGTCCCACTCACTTACAGTGCTTCCGCCCCAAACACCCTTACTCAGGCCTTCACCTGTCTGTGGGCCGCCTTTCCTCTCCTCACTGGAGCTTCGTCCTGCTCCCACTCTCGACTCTAGCTCCCCGATTGTAGGAAGGCGGCCCCTTTTATGTCCACCCAGATGTGCTCCATGTGCGGAGGTGTGGCGGAAGTGCCGCACTAGCACCCGGAAGCACTTCGGGTGTCCCTGGAAGGTTCTTCCTCCACCTGCCCAGGTGTGGCGGAACTGCAGGTCTCCCGGGCTCTACAAACGCTTGGGGCACCCCCTGGCGGTGGCTACGGGCCCCAATGGGTTCGAGCCTCTTTGCTCTGTCCCCGTGGTACCCTCATCATCCAGGGCGGTTGCACACTCGTGGCCCGGGGAACATATAGACTGTCTCCCGGTCCTTCCAGGCGTCCTGGCTGGGTCTTGCCCCCAGCCTCCTGCCACACTGCAACATCACCAGCGGAGAGCCGTTGGGTGCAGCGGCCTGTCCTGCGAGGGCAGGTCACCCACGAAGCGGGTTTGAATCGTGCTCGTGGGCCGGGTCCAGTCTTGCAAAACAGAAAGCAGACACGGGGCATAGACGTTGCCCTGATGCCACTGCCTGGCATCCTCCACTAAGCCAAAGGGCCAACACAGCCCCCTTCGGCTGGCACCCTTGCAGCTGAAATCTTGAAAGGAAGGGAAGAGACCCCTGGCCATCTGCACCCCTGTGGATCTAAAGGGAGACTGACACTCAGCAGCCGGTGTCTTGGCTCCACTCCCACCACACGATCAACCCTCCGTGTCGCATCCACTGTTGGAGATGCGGCTACTCGGTCACCGGAACTGGATGATACCGGGATGCATTCGCTTGCGTCTCCATTTCTTTTTACAATACAGGCCTCACTTACCCGCACCGCCACGATCTTCCGGCCAGAGATTCCAGTGCCGTGCCACTCTGTCCACTGAAGGAGGACTTACCTGTTGATCAGATCCTATGCGCTGTATTTCCGTATTCCCATATTTCGTCTGGTCCTCCCCCAGCTCGGGATGGATGTTTGCTGGTCCCGCCTCTGACCAATCATTGACGGGGACACGACACACACCGTTCAATCCCTCGCCTGCCTCAGGGAGGGACTTCCAGTTCACCACCATCTTCTTCCGATCCCAGATGCAGTGGGAAGCCTCCTGGCAGCTCTTCTGCTGCAGCAGCTTTCCAAGCTGCAGCAGTTCCTCCTCCCCAGCTCTTTGTGCGGCCGCCTCGCTGACGAAGCCCTGTGGATCTGCCACTGATGCGGATCTGGGCAGTCCCTACCTACAACGTATAGACCGCCTCCCGGTCCTTCCAAGCTTCCTGGCTGGGTCTGGCCCCCAGCCCCCTGCCACTATATATATTGTGACGGGAGGCTGGGGGCTGTGCCCAGCTGGGACGCCTAGAAGAACCGAGAGAGGGACTATGCCTCCCTTGGACCACAAGAGGGCAGCCACCCTGGTTTGTATGGGGGCCACGGGAATTGAGCATGGAAGCTCAACCTTATAGGGGCCGTTGCCCCCGCCAGGGGGCACCTGGATGAGTAAGGAGCCCTGGACGTCAGCATTTCCGCCAGCACCTCCGGGACACCTGGAGTGTTTTTGGGTGCTCATGCTGCACTTTTGCCACACCAGGAAGTTCTGCAGGAAGCTCATCAAGGGGCACCTGGAGCACATCCAGGTGGAAATAAAAGGGGCCGCTTCCCTCCAGTCATTAGCCGGAGTCGGGTGGAAGAGGACGAAGCTCAGAGGAGAGGAGTGGAGGTGGTGAAGGAAGGACGGATCATTGAGAGGCCCGGACTTGAGAAGGGTGTTTGGTGCAGGGGCACTGTTTTGTGGGCGGGACAGTTTTTATTGTAAATAAACGTGGGTGTTTTTGGACTTACAGTGTCTGCCTGTTTGTGTCTGGGCTGGTTCTCCACAATATATATTGTGAATGATAGAGGCACTGTTGACCCCTTGAACCCTCAGACCAGACGTCAGACACCAGATAAAAGTCCAATATGACTTTATTTTATAATAATAATGTGCACCAAGCACTCTACACTCCACTATACTCATATAATACACAATAATAAATCAATAATCAATTAATCCTCCACTCCCAGACGCGTTGCCACCCTTCCACCCAGCTCAGCTCGCTGTCTGGGATTTCCCATGGTCCTTTTATAGTCCATGACCCGGAAGTGTTTGTCCCTCAGTCCATGTGACTTTCTATCACTTCCGGGTCAGGCAAAACTTCTCCTTTTCTTCACCCCGGAAGTACATCATTCCTCTTGTTCATGTGACTCTGACATACTTCCGGGGCATAGGGAAAATAATTACTGCTCCTCCCTGCAGCGCCTTCTAGCGGCCCCCATGGTATCCAGCAGGGTTATAAAGGAAAACTCCAATGTCCATAATTCCCTGCTGAAATTCGGTGTACCTCCATACTGCAAAGAGAGCTCCACCTGGCGGCCTGGGGGTATTGGCCGGGATAAATGGCCGGCCACCTATCACAATATATATATATATATATATATATATATATATATACACATACATATTTATTTATACACACATACATACATACATATTTAATATATACATATATATATTAATCACATATACACACACACACACACACACATATATATATATATACACATATACATACACATATACATACATATATATATATACACACACACACATATATATATATATATATATACATACATACAAAAAGAAAATAAATATATGTATAAATATATATAAATATTTGTATGTATATTAGTCTAAAAAATAAAAACAACTGCAACTGAAATACTTTTTTTTTAATAGATTGTTCAGGTGCAACAGACTAAAAGCTTCCAAAGAGGGACACCTTGTGCCAAAAAATATAACTTTGCAATGCCATTAAACATGACACTTAAATGTTGCAATAATAGTTGACAGATTGGTGCACAAAAGTAAATTGATTCCAGGGTTTTGCATTATAAAATGTCTTGGTTATATACTGTAAAATACAGCGTTTTGGATAGAAGTCCCTAACATACTACATTTTTCTTGTGTTTTATTTAGTTGTTAGTGGTATAATCAAAGATTTTTAATCATATAAGTACTTTCTTTTTGGAGTGTTGTACACACTGCTGTTTAGGCACCTAAAGGCTGAATTTCTATCGTCACTGAGGCCCTCAATGGATTTTTTTCTGGCGGCAAAGTATGTTTTATTGGAATTAAAATGCTTCTAAGGATAGCTCTTATAAGCAGGTAAGATATAATGCAATATGTAAAAACAGGCACATGTAACGGCAACATAAGCAGAGTGCACATGAAGCAGAAATGGTGTTTCTATAGTCATAGTCATTTGTACAGTATTTTTTCAGAGAACCAGATGACAAATGGAAAATAAACAGAACTTTCCTGCATAAGGAAGAAGTTTGCAATTCATACAATGTAAACGCTTTGTCACAGCCAGTGAGGCACCATGCTAATCTGCATATGGGAACAGCTAGTTTGACAAGTTTATTTCACATTGTGAGTGTAAAAAGAGCTAAAAGGCTAAGCATATGGAATTTGGAAATTACTAAAATTGGTTAAAATTAACCAATTCTGAGTGGTTGTATTTTGTTGCAAGTGGGATATGAAAGAAGATCAGCAATATGTAATGTCAAAACAACAGTAGCCAGAAAAGACCAAATTAACTATACAGAGAAAGATGGGACTTGATGGAAACTGCCTGCTTGATTCATCCCAGAATCACTGATGTTCCTAAAGAATAAAAGTAAGTAGAGTTTTGATGTGATGATCTGAGCTGAGTGAAAAAGATATTAAATGTCAGCCTTGAATTATTTATAATTTATTATGATAAAGTGAAGTACTTTACTGAGATCCTGGTTGTGAATTTACAGCAGATTAGTTGTGTAAATATTCTGATCTTAGAGCACTTCAGTTACAGTGAGTAGCCATTTATAGCCCCACTTGAGTAAACATGCCTTATACAACTCGCTAGGTGGGGGATAAAAGCTAAACAAAGCTTTGTCCTTTTAACCTTGTTACCAAAGAGCATAAATGCTATTTCTGGAAAACCTGACATGCTAACCATAGCAGGGAAGCTTAAATGAGCCATGTGTAATTTCATACAAATCTAGTCTGTGACAATTTTGGACTTAAGCTACAAAGAAACTACAATTTATTTTGTTTCATATTTATCAAGTCAATTTAATTTATCAATTTCAATTAAAATTAGTTCAAAACAATATTTTATGTTTAAATAAGGTATTGTGGGCGGCACGGTGGTGCAGTGGTAGCGCTGCTGCCTCGCAGTAAGGACACCCAGGTTTGCTTCCCGGGTCCTCCCTGCGTGGAGTTTGTATGTTCTCCCCGTGTCTGTGTGGGTTTCCTCCGGGTGCTCCGGTTTCTTCCCACAGTCCAAAGACATGCAGGTTAGGTGGATTGGTGATCCTAAATTGTCCCTAGTGTGTGCTTGGTGTGTGGGTGTGCGTGTGTGTGTCCTGTGGTGGGTTGGCGCCCTGCCCGGGATTGGTTCCTGCCTTGTGCCCTGTGTTGGTTGGGATTGGCTCCAGCAGACCCCCATGACCCTGTGTTCAGATTCAGCGGGTTGGAAAATGGATGAATAAGGTATTGACAAAATTACACCCTTAGTGTAGTTCTTTATCATAGACTGCTTAACACTCATGCAGTTTTTAAAAATATTTGATCATAAAGGTCATGCTAATAGACAATTTCCCCTTTGGGATTAATAAAGTGTACCAAATACCAAAAATAAAGGGTGAAAAACAATGAAAAAGAATATGATAAAAACCTTCTTGATCTGTCTAAGTGGAATCCACTTTTATCTCCCAATATAAATTTCAAGCTAAAATGAAACACTCAGTTGGTCATAGTGTCTTCTACATACAGTATTTATGTACGCATTTCCAACAGTGACTGCCTGGACTCTGAGTAAAGATGAGCCTTTTTTTGTTTCAGAGTAGATTTATGTCATTACTATTCAAATATACTCACCCTCACTGCAAAAATATAAATATATATAAATGGGAGTTATTTTGCTTGTTGTGGCCTGCAGAGGGCGATGCTACCGCCCAAACCTGCCACAGAAAGATTCAGGACAAGTTCAGCAGACACGTTTTTTTTTCCATTTCCCACATGGGAAAGACCTTGCCCTGTTATCCACCTGAACAGCACAGTTCCAGCACAGCACAAAAGCACAATTCCCTTCTTTCTTTTTCCTACTCTTCTTTCTCTCACTTTGCCTCCACTCCTTCTAGCACACTTCATCCTCTTCCACCGGACTCTGGCTCCTGGAGTAGTGGCCACTGGCTCCTTTTATATGGCACCCGGAATTGCTCCAAGTGCTTGATGACCTTCTTCCGGCAATACTTCCAGGTGTGGTGGAAGTGCTGCAAGCAAGAGCTCAGAAATCGTCCAGGCACCGCCGGGCACCACGGCCCCAGCAGGGTTGAGCTTCCATGATCCAAACCCGTGGTCCCGCTGCAAGCCAGGAGGCTGCAATCTAGCACTCCGGGGGAGATAATGTCCTGGATCAGATCTCTCCCCCAGTCCTTCCAGTCCAGAGGCATCCTAGCTGGGTGCCACATTGCATTTAACAAATATATCTGCCTAAGGGGTAAGCATAATTTACTTGACAAGGTTTCTTAAAGTAAGTTAAATAATTGTATATACAAATTTTTCGATATGTCTAAAATTTATTGAAAAAATTTTAAAAGTTTAAAATTTATAAGGAAAAATAGACTTGATGTCATGATTTACATACTTTTCACTCTGCTTAGATTTTTTTGCAAAGCATTTAAAAATCATCCAGTAGCCTGCTGAAGTTGTATAATGTGTGGCAAATCCCTAGGAGCCAGCAAGCTATCAATAAAGAAATGTAGTATCGATGGAAAAAAAAGTTATTTCTGAATCCGTCCCAAAGTTTGTATCACAGAAAACAAGGGTTATTAAAATATTGATCTGTTTGCTTTAAAAGGATAGCAAATGTAAATTATAGTAGCAAATGTTACCTTTCTTACTTATCCATGCATTGTATTTTCAGTTTCCTTATTCTGCATAATGCAATAAATGAATGCAGTGGCCAAAACCTTTAAGAGCAGCAAGAAACGAACAAATTTTAGTTGGTTCACACAGCATTCATTTATAAGAAGAAAAATGACACGCAATCTTATACTCAAATATAAGATGTGACATATACAAAAAGAATCAGTCATCGTACAACCCGCTATATCCTAACACAAGGTCATGGGGGTCTGCTGGAGCCAATCCCAGCCAGCAGAGGAACAAACCCTGGGCACGCACACACACACACACACAAGCACACTCTAGGGAAAATATAGGATCGACAATATACCTAACCTGAATGTCTTTGGACTATGAGAGGAAACTGGCGCACCTGGAGGAAACCCACGCAAACACAGGGAGAACATGCAAATTCCACGCAGGGAGGACCTGGGAAGCAAACCTAGGCCTTACTGCGAGGCAGCAGCGCTACCACTGTGCCACCCTACAAAAAGAATTCTACACATTAAGGGCAGAAAGTTTCTATCATATGTGGGCAAACTGGTCTTTTGGCCAAGATAATGGTTTATAAACAGTTAGGCTACCAGTTCAGTCTTGCATGAGTTACTGTGACCCTGGGCAAGTCACTTAACCTGCCCGTCTTACTTACTTTTAATCTCTGGGTTTGTGAACAGCCTTGACACTAGGTATATAGTAAAATAAATGGTTTCTTGTTTCAGTAAGTTTTAAGATACAATTCTGCTTAAAACAGGTAAATCAATCATTCTTTTGTAAAGTACCTCAGAGATAATCAAAATATACATATATAGACTTTAAAATATGAAAATAATGAATGAATAATTTGCATTAAATGCATTAAGGGTTTAAATGATTTTGTGTTCAACTACAAAAAAAACAACAATGGAACTATACTGAAGTAATTTTTATTCAAATAGACTTGAACCTAGAAAACAGATAAACCAAAAGAGCCAAAGCCTTATACAGAAAAAAGGAATCATTATGAAACTTTGACAAGATAACATAATGTAATGAACCCCACATTTCTACTTCTCTTAATTATCATGTCATTCTCTAGCCCGCATAATACAGACCAGGATTGCCGGGGGTCTAGAGCCTATCCCACCTAGCACGGTGTGCAAGGCAGAAGCAAACCCTGGACAAAGCATCGACCCATTACAGGGTGAACACACAAACACACGCCCTCTCCTAATCAGGGCAATTTAGCAACACCAATTCACCTAAACTGCATGTCGGGACAGTGGCAGGACACTGGTGCACCTGGAAGAAACCCACGCGGACATGGGGAGAACATGTAAATTCCATGTAGGGAAGACCCAGGATACAAACCCTGGTTTCCTTAATGCAAGGCAGCAGTGCTACCACTGCACCCCTGTTTCTCTTGATTATTAATATAAAATATTTTAATTTCAAAACAAAACACTAATCATGTAGCAATGAAAAAATGCATGGACGGTCACAAAATGAAATTTACCAACAAAAAAAACTGTACAGTAATAAATCTACTATTAATTCTATTTTATGTCTGCAGTTTAGTGATTATTGTAGCTGATGTGGAAATATAAAATACACATTGTAGCCTGCAGAGGGCACTCCTGACGCCCAAACCTAACACAGACAGATGCAGGACACAAGTTTAACAAACTTTTTCTTTTTTTTTTTTCTTTTATCCTCATGGGAAATGCCTTCTCCCATTCCCCACCTGTACACCACAAGACACTCTTATCTTCTCTTCTTTCTCTTTTTTTCTTTTAATCTTCCTTTCTGATCACCTCCACTCCTCCTGGTGAGGTTCGTCTTCCACCTCCCGACTCTGGCTCTCAGAGTAGTGGAGGCTGGATCCTTTTATAGGGCACCCAGAAGTGCTCCAGGTGCTGGCGACCTTCTTCCAGCAGCACTTCTGGGTGCAGCGAAAGTGCTGCCACACAGGGCTCAACAGTACCTGCAGCAATCCCTGGCAGTGCACATGGAATTGAAGAGAGCTCCACCAAACTCCAAAAATGGAGCCCTGTGGGAGTTTAAGGCACCTCTGCAACTCAGGAGGACTGCCATCTATCACTCCGGTGGAGGTAATGCTCTGAATATGTTCTCTTCCCGAGTCCTTCGAATATACAGGTGTCCCATTTGGGTATGGGCCCCGGCCATCCACCACAATAGATAATATTTAAACATAAATACAGGATAGCATACTAAATAGACAATTAGAGCTGTTCTGTACATTGATTTTCCTATTAGTGTGAGTATGCTCTTAGAGGGACTGGCATCTCATCTTGGGCCCAGTATTTCCAGGAATGGCTTAATGTGAGGGTTCAGAAATTGGATAGACAAATTCTATGGGTTCGGAAAATGGATAGATGAATACTTTTTCTCATTTATTCAATTTCTGTTTTACTTCTGGGCAGCATAGTGTCACAGTGGTCAGTACTACCTTACAGATCCTTTGTCTTTGTTTCAAACCCCATGCACCCTACCTATGTAGAGATGGCTGTTCTTCTTATGGCTGTGAGAAGTTTTCTTTGGCTACTCCATTTTCAGCCACACATCCAAAAGACTTGTGTGTTGCATTAATTGATAGCTCTAAACTGGCTTGGTGTGAGTATGGATATACGAATCACTGAAACCTCTGTTGGACTGTAACTTTGTCAGGAGTCGATTCCTAACTTGCGTCTGATGCTACCAGGAAAGGCTCTGGCTCCCATGACCCTGAACTGAATTAAACAGGTGTGAGACTACTATATTATAAGGAATCTTTCCAAAATGCAAGTTGCAGTCTAATTAGTTTCTGTTGGATGGTAGACACTGTTTCTACTCTGTCAATGCATGCACATTGTACTTGGGCAGGTATATTTTCAGTACAATGTATCAATAATAATGTGCATTGCAAGAGCACTATAAATTTACATTTGAAATAATTAAAGCTATGAAATGTTTATGTAAATATATATTAATAATGTAAATATTATTAATAACGTGTGCCAATATGTTATGTGTTTTCATAATATACAGTACAACATATTACCTTGAAGATAATGCCTTTGAATTGAAACTCTCTGCGTACATAAGTGTTCCCTATGAAGGACTGGTGCCCTATCCAAGGAAGCATTCCTCACTTCCTAGAAGAGGCTCTGGCTCCTCATTACCCTGAAAATGATATAGCTGTTTTTTAAATATTATTTTTATTAATAGCTGGACATAATTCTTTAATCATCCTCATAGGTGATATTAAACAAATCACACACGTGTACCTTATTGCTCTCTTCTTTTGTCTGCCCTTTTTGTGGTGCTTCTTTTGAAAGCACAGGACTACTGTGGCCTAAGCTTCTTAGCAAAGAATGGTTTTGTGAGATTGAAAAGGATGAAAGGATTCCAGAAAGAGCAAAGACTTACAAAACTGGATTGCTGAAGGTTTCATCAGGGTGCCTGCAAAAAGCATTTCTAAGTAGCTACAGGGCATATCATATAATACTGGATTGACAAAACTACAAATGGGAGAACTGCAGGCAACATTATTAGCAGATTGTTTCTTTTATTTCTAAATTCCAGTTAGGTAAAGAAAAAACAAAGCTTCAAAAAAAAAAAAAAACTCAAACTGGGCAGGTTGCACTTTAAAGACATTTTTCAGCATTTAACCTGTAATGTCATTCCGCTATTCCACTACTTTGGGCCTTAGAAACTAAAGGAAAGTTACTTTCCTCTGGTTCTTGACATCTTTACTGCCAGTAGGCAAGAAACTTCATTGCAAAATTTATATTTAAAAGTAAGAATTCTGCTTGTCATTAGAGAAAAGCCAAGCAAAATGACACCTTTTATTGGCTAACTAGAAAGATTACAATATGCAAGCTTTCGAGGCAACTCAGGCCCCTTCTTCAGGCAAGATGTAATGATTACATCTTGCCTGAGTTGCCTCGAAAGCTTGCATATTGTAATCTTTCTAGTTAGCCAATAAAAGGTGTCATTTTGCTTGGCTTTTCTCTACATTCATAATGGCTAACACGGTACAACACCCTAGTACTGCTTGTCATTATAAAATTAACTACTTAATTACTACTACGATTTTCAAACAAGCATCTCCTTGACAGGGCATCTAAGATCATATTAATCCTTAGTATTGACAGTGATTTGTCTCTGACCCGAGATTCAACACTAGCCTTCCCACCCTTATCCCTGATGTGGGAGAGACCCAAAAGTGATTTAACATGTTGAACTGAAGGTGAACTTCCATTACCTGAGTGGCAGGCTGCACTAACCACTGTGAGAACCCCCTAAAATACAATAGTATTCCAACTCCAGACTTTTGTCTCTTAGCATGATTCTCCTGTCTTTATTGCTTTTTCAATGTACTGTATTAACTTTTAGGTTCTATACTTGGATTTTTGACTTGCTCTCTTTCTCATTACTACTTTAATTGTAATCATTTAAAAGTGGAAGGACCCCCTCACTTTTAAATCCTAGGAAGGGAACCGTGTTCTTCTTTGATCTGCCATTTAAAATTCTGCTAGTTGTAGATACAGGCTATGACAACAGTATTCTACTTTAGATCTGCATAAATATCTCAGGAAGTAAACTGGTTATGTGTTTGCCCCTACAAGAAAATATACTGAGTTGTGATGCATGTAGAAAAAGAAAAGAGAAACATGTGGCATTCTGTAGTCCAGAACACTTAGTTTCATTTCTCAGTCATTTCTGGTGACCGAGGAAGAGTAGATTGTGACAATATTTATTTAGGGTAAATAGGTCAAGTTGTAAATCTGCTAATAGAGGTGTACAGTGACATCACCACACAACACAAAACAAGAGAAATTGTAGTTTCTCAAAAACAACCCCTTCATTCAGTAGGTTAACATGCTCAGGAATGCAGAGTCCTAGAAGAAGTCTAGTCCAGTGAACCTGGCGAAAATGTTGGATTTTTCCAGACACAGTTTTAAACCCACCTTGAGCTCACTGTCTCACTGACTTTGGACTTGAGAGGTGAGTCAGGGGCAAGAGTTTTATGTCGAAAGAGAGAGAGGGAGGAAGTTTGGGAGAGTTCTGTGGCACTTAGAGGTAGGTAAGAGGGAAGCTACCCTATATAAATGAGAGGGTTTCACACCAAAAAAGATACAGTAGATTCTGAGAGGCTGTATGCTGTCAAATTTCTTTCTTTCACTTATTTGTTTTATCTCACTGTTCAACTCTTCTTGACTGTATTTATATAAATTAAGAAATCTTCATCGCTACCTTTTATACATGCATTGTAGAATTGACTATAAAATGTATTCACCCCCTTGGAAGTTTTTACATTTTATTGTTATACAACATTGAATCATAATGAATTTAATTTGTGTTTTTTGACACACAGTTCTACAGTAAAAGTGAAAACAAATGTCTGCAAAGTCGTCTAAATTACAAATTTAAAAACAGAATAATTGATCACATAATTATTCACCCTCTTTAATATGACACAACTAAATTATTATTGGTGGCATCCAATTGGTTTTAGAAGTCACATAATAAGATCAGGAGATGGACAAAATGAAATATTCGGGTAATTGAAATTTCTGTTAAACTTGTATCAATTGTTCATTTTCGTAAGGTTTTTGCATTTTCTTCACCATCTACTAGACATTTTCTGCATTTTTCTTAGTTTAATATTTTGGATGCTGCTGTTCATGTGTTTGCAAATGTACCAGTGGCAATGTGCTGCCATCTGCCCTTACCTTCATGCTTGTAATAGCACTCTCCATACAGTATGTATTACTTTGCTTTAAATTCAACTTTCCTTTTAAGTATATTTTGTAGATGAAGGTAATCATTTTAATAATGAAATTTGTTTACTTCAGCTAGCCCCTACTCTAAATTTTGGTTGTGTTCCATCTTGATTACGGGAGCTTATCCATCCATTTTCCAACCCGCTGAATCCGAACACAGGGTCACGGGGGTCTGCTGGAGCCAATCCCAGCCAACACAGGGCACAAGGCAGGAACCAATCCCGGGCAGGGTGCCAACCCACCGCGGATTATGGGAGCTTAGTTATTATTAATTGATAATGTATTAAAATACTCCACAATTAGTTATATTTGATGGGACAGTAGTAGCCACTAGTGATGAGCAAACATTGCTAAGTTCACTTCACAGTGAGTTCCCCGAAATCACGTAAATGTTTGCCATATTTGCCGAACTTGGCAAACTGCACTAAAGTCAATGAGGAAGGACTAAATGAACTAGATTTGATTGGATTATAAGTTGTCTTTAAAGTGTCCCTGAGGGCAAGGGAAACATCTGCCAACTATACTGAACCGATTATTGCGGCCAAAAAGGTGACCTGAGCTGTGTGGCAGTGCCAACCACTGCACCGCTGTGCCTTGGTGATATCAAAGAAGAAAGTATGCAGTGAGAGATGGGCAATCATAGGTTTTGTGAAAACAAAGTGGAAATGTCAAAATCATAGTAAAAAAAAACATGTAGGTCTTTTAAAGGGAGAAAATTCAAAGTAGGCATGTCCTGATTGAAGTCACAGGCTGGTTCTATTTTTATTTTTCATTATTATTATTAACTTATAGAGTCTCCTGTGTTGGGTTGTTAGGCTCCTTCAAGGTTTGTTTTTTATCTGCAAATGGCTAATTATTATGCATGCATGGGTCACACGCCTCCTCCTCTTTTACTGATGTGGCACTCAAAGATTGACCTGCATATTAGCAAAAAACCTTGAACAAACATTCTGGTTAACGACTCATAGCATTCCATTTATCAACTTGAATTATGGCTTTAGCATCTTGGTTCTGGTAACAACTTGTATTTGCTTTTAGTGGCCATTAACATTTCTCAATCAGATGGAGTTATGGTGCCAATCACTGCACCACCATGCCTCAGTGAGACCAAAGAAGAAAGAACGCAGTAAGAGATGCGCAACCATATATTTCATATAAACAAAGCAGAAATGCAAAAATCGTAGTCAAAAGTCAGAAAAAATATGTAGGTCTTTTAAGGGCAGGAAATTCAAAGTGGCGTGTCAGGACTGCAACTGCAGGCTCGTTCTATTTTTTTTTATAGCACTGAAGGCTCTTTAAACTGTCTGTACTGATGCTTTGCACTTTTTATCCTATCAAAAAGTTAGAAATGTCTTAGTAATAAACCTTTTGTTATTACTATTATTTCATAGAGTCTCCTCTGTTGAGGGGGCATCAGGCTCCTTCAAGGTTTGTTTTAACTGTCGCCGTACCACATGGCTAATTATTATGCATGCATAGGGCACGTGTCTCCTTCTCTTATATTGACATGGAACTAGAAGATCGACCTGAACATTTGGCTACAAGCACAGATAACTCATCCCAGACTCTGTAATACAAACGATCAGCACTATGTAGCCAGGAAGCGATTCCATCAATGGTGGCTGTTACAGCTCTGGAGGACGTTGCACTGGCCTCAGAAAGCATTATGGGGTGCTGGTATTAAACATTCTCCTAAACCGGCAGAATTACCAGTAAATAATTTGACAATCAAGGGTGAATGAGAATGCAGCAAATTTGTTGCGAAGAATGCTTTGCCGAAATTCTGTGATCATCACTATTAGCCACTTTGTGCCTTGTATATTTTTCTCAGTTTTAGTCTCTCTCTTTTAATGCAAATAAACCTGTGGACACAAAAAAAAAAAAAACTGCCTGTAGAGTTTTCATTTAAAGAAGACCATTATGTTCTTGTCAAATAACATAGTCTGTGCAGAGGACAAGACATTGAATATTGCTTGGAGTCTAGTTAAATCAATCATGAAGAAATGTAACGAGAATGACACAGCTTTAAATCTGCATAGAGCAAGCCGTCCACAATAACTTAGTGATCATGCAACAGCAAGACTAATGAGAGAGGCCACCAAGACACCTATGAGAACTCTGAAGGGGTTACAAGCTAGTGTACATCATTTGAGAGAATGTGCTGAGAAAAACTGCTGACCAGGTGCTTTACTAATTGCAGCTTTATGGGAGAGTGGCAAATAGAAAGCCATTGTTAAAACAACCACATATGACATTTCAGGTAGATTTTCCCATAAGGCACATGGGAGACTCTGAAGTCGGCTAGAAGAAGATTCCATGATCTGATGAGACCAAAAGTGAGTTTTTTGTTCATTTGACTAAATGCCATGTTTAAACACTCTACATTGTCAAAAACACATCATTCTAATCGTGAAGCATGGTGGTGGCAGCATCATGTTTTATGGAAGCTTCCCTGCAGCAGGACCTGTGAGGTTTGTGGGGGTAGAGAGCATAATAAATGCAGATAAATCTAAGGATATCCTGAAGGAATATCTGATGCAGTCAGTAAGTAACTTGTGCCTTGGGAGATTTGTTTTCCCGCAAGACATCCACAAGCATAAAGCCAAAGCTACACAGGTATAGCTTAAAACCAACAATATTAATGTCCTGAAATGACCAGGTCAGAGTCCAGATCTCAATCCAATTAAAAATTTGTAGCTGGACTTGACTCATACTCATACTTTTCATGCAATCTGACAGAGCTTGAGCAGTTTTGCAATAAAGAGGAAACATGGCAGTGTCCAGATGTGCACAGCTGAAAGAGATCTGTCCACACAGAGTCATTGCTGTAATGGCTGTCAAAATACTGACTTGAAAGGGGTGTGATCAGTTATTTTCTGATTTATATTTGAAATTAATTTAGACCAATTTGCAGGGATTTATTAAATCCACTGTGGTGTAGTGCTGTATAATAACAAATGTAAACATGTCCAAAGGGTGGAATTCTTATTATATGTAGTATATTTTTATGTATTTATTTTAACCTTAATATTATAATGTTGTAATTGTATATTATCCTTAACTAAGTGTAATGAATTACATCTCGGAGGGAACTACTGGGACAATTTCTTGGTTAGCAAAGTGCAGACAGCTCCTAGAACTCTGGGCTATTTGTACTTTGTGGACTTGACAAAAAAAAATGTTTCTCTTGTCAACCAGGAAATTTGTGGAAGGTGCTACAAGGGTGTGAGGTTCCAGGGCCAACAATATGTCTCCTCTCCTATTCTTTTATTCTTGATTTTCACATTCAGCATATCAAGGTGCACCTGAAGTTTACAGGATATCCATAAGGAAGCTTAAGGGTTGTGTTTTGTCTTGGTAGAGTAATATATTGCTCTATTTTCCCCTTTGTATTATTAAGATGTAGCCTCTGTCAGAACGCCTCAAATCCCACAGACTTACCACTGTTTATAAGGTATTATAGTATATAACTTATCCCCACCTTCCCTTCTATATTTATAGGCAATTAGGTGTAGTAAAAGACAAGCAAGAGTTAAGTTACAATTCAAACAATGTATTATTGGTAATATTCATAAATAATAACAATATGCAAAGTACATTTGAATATTGGCAACCATACAACCTGATTAAATGGTGATGTGTAGTTTCAGGCGGCACACAGACTTGTTAGTTATTTAAAATGTCTCTAGTTAAGGCAACATTGGTGCTCATCTTACAGCCTAATATGGTTGCCGTGCTGTGCTTTTCATTGTGTTGTTTTCTTCATCAAATGTTAGTAAGAGAGATGCTTCTTCATCATCAGAGGTTAGTAAGAGAGAGAGAATGTGGTTGAGCAAGCAGATTTATAGATTCTCTGTCCAACCCCTAGAGCCAATAGGACATCATGGTACTTAAAGGCTTCTGATACAAGCCAATTCCAAACAGCCATACTTCAGACCAATGGGGGAATACAACATCTTAAAACCTGTCACCCCCCCCCCCTCCCCCCCCAAGACCATATGTTAGGCAACCTGGCTTCCTTGTGGGGTTTGAAATACTTTAGCAGAGAAATACTCGCCAAACTGGTTTAAGGCATATCCTCCTCCAACTCTGTCGTAAAATTCAAAGAGACCCATTCCTAAAGGGGCGGGGGAGATGGGGGTGGGGGGTGTAAACATGAATGCTACTCACTAATGTAACACTAAATTACATTGCTTTGCCTAAATTACAAAAAAACACATACAAAATATTTATCAAGATATATGCAAAATCTTACATCACAACACTCCACCCCAATAAATGTTTTGTACAATGTCTTTATAAACAGTCTTAATTGTTTAAAGAGTTTGTTGAATAACTTTGATTTGCAGTATTTGCTCACCCAGTGTTAAAAGTTGTGTGTGATCATTTGTCCATTACATATCTTCTTTATTTCAAAGACAATCAGAAGAACGTGGATCTGCTCCTGATGACTTGTATCTGCTCTGGCTTGCGTCAACTGCTTGTTTAGCTTTCTGCAGTCTTCATATGTCATCAGATCTGGTGGTTCAAAATGAGACAAGTCCACACTTTCCACTAAACTAACCCACTACAATTTAGTCTATTGTGTGAATTCTTAATCTGTATTTGTTCTGTGTCTAACTGCTAATTAGACCCCTGTCCCAAACTGTCTGTTTAAGCATATGCAGCTGTACAATTAACATCAAAATCTGAAAGGTAACATGTCACAGGTGCCAGTACAACCACTTCTGCCCAAGTGAAAGCACATGTACCACTGCATAAACTGTTCACAAACCAACATTTGTGGCCCCTCTTTGCACATTTGGGGTTGACTTAGTTGCCTCTTGTGCTTTTCTACCCATGGTGTAACCTTTGACTGCCATCAGCCTTTACCAGTATAGGCTGGCATCACCACCATGAGACATCACAGCTATGCAACTCTCATCATTCCACCTGTAGCCAACCCCTAGAGTTGTTTGCTCACCATATGCGCACTCGTTGTGCTAAACACCTTGGTTCAGAATTGGCCCACTGGTCCTCTGTATGTACCACAGCTAACAACCTTAGCAGGGCTTCTGTATTTTCCCAATTAAACTTTACCTAAACATCGGAGCCCATATGACTTGCAAATGTGCCAGCTGTACCTGCTTTCCTGAAATGTTCACCAATTTTCTTAGTATACATTTTCCTTAATAACAGTATTAATTATATTAATTATCCCACTTAATTAATTAATACCCAGAATGTATACTTTATGAACCCAAAATTAATCCCCTTATTTTTGACATTTCTAACTGGTTTGTTCAGTTTCCACCTCTTGGAATATAAATTTGCAGCAGTAATGAACAAACCTTTCCTTTTAAACTACTAGGGGGCTTCGCCCCCTGCTCGCTTCGCCCGCCAACCCCCGTATTTGGTTTTCCGGATACACACTTTTAAGATTGTTTTTTTCTTTGAATTGTTGCTATTTCATTAGTTTCACTTTTATTTCAGAACTTCTGTAAAAACAATATTTGTAATCTTGCGAGTCTCAATATGCTGAATCTTTTTAATGAGGTCAGGATAGGTTTTTCTGTTTGGAATTTCAGAATAGAAAAAACGATCTACATCATCAGCAGTTAATAATTTTTGTTTTTACAAAGTAACAATGTAAGTAGAGTTCTGCATTGGACTCCTGTCTGTAAAGTCGTGCTATTTTCCTCTCCCAGTTCCAAAAGTACATGGGTTTACCAAGGTGATACCCCAGCTTTTGTCTAGGTTTTTGTACAAGGGCTAGACAGAGCGTTTTTGACTCCTGGGGTAAATTTAGGTTTTTAAATAAGCAGTCAGATAAATATATATATATTAACAAAGTAACCAATAAATGCATGTGCGGTAAACTCCGTTTTTGAAATTCTCAAGATTCTTTATTTGTCACATGCATAGTTATACAGGACAACACGCAGTGAAATGCATCCTGATCCGCTTATCAAAAACTGTGCAAAGTTAGAAGAATATCAGTTAGATTAACAAAAAGTCATAGATCGAAAGATAACAGTATAGTAGAACATTATAAATAAGTAAAACTATGTGAATAAAGTAGAATTAAGTGTTAAGGTGCAATAGTGTAGTAATTATTGTGCAAAACCAAAGTTAGACTGGTGCATAGTTAAATGAGGCAGTTTGTTTGTTTGCGCTACTGCGATCTTTACTTTTTTGTATTTTCTAATTTTCCTACTTTCATATACTTTAACTTTCTCCACATGTGTATAGCGCCAACATTTTTTTTTTTTGAGCCTTTCTAATTTCCCTGGTTTCATAATCTCTAACCTGCTCTGCATGTGTTTAGCGCCAACGTTTGTAAACATCTCTATGACATTCTACTTTGTCATTTTACTCACTGTCATTTATTTAAGAACCGGATTGGACATGCTTTTTTTTTCAATTCTTCTTGTTCCAGGCTGATAATTACTTTCCTTATTTTCTGAATTTGCACCTTGATTATTCTTTTTTGCTCTTTTTTCTGTCCAACGCATTTGAATCTCTTTTCTCAGCGCTTTTCTTTCTTCTTTGTTTAATCGTTGACGTTTCATTTCTACCCTATTCATTTCACTTCTACCGTATTGACCTTATACACTTTATATGCACTGAGCCCTGGAGCTGTGTGTGCTGCATGACTGCCTTTACACTACTGATTAGCCCTGGAGCTGTGTGTGCTGCATGACTGCCTTTACACTACTGATTTGTTTTTTTTTTGATATTGCTTGTAAGTAGGGTGTGTCTTGCAAGACTCTCGTTCTATGTTCCCGTGAGACGCACCGTGGCAGGTCTCTTTCGTCTCGCAGGTCTTTAAATTATCTTCCGAGAAGAATCACGTATCGTAGACTATCAGGACAGGGGACAGGATTTCTTTTTATAATAGAGAGATAGCTATTGTGACTAGCCTTCTTATTGCATGTCTTGTGGACTTGTTACTCACTTAAACCCCAGTAAGTATCTCTTTCTTGCTTTCTCTTGTTCTTCTTCACATCTTTGTCTTTAGTTTTTGCTTGTTGTCTTTTCCTCTTTCTTTTTTCATTCCGCTATGTAGGCAGGTCTGCAAAATGGAGGGTGACAAAGCAGACTCTGTCCATCTTAGCTTCTTGGTTGTCGACCTGGTGCCAACACTCAAACTTTGCTTCCAGGCATTCATTGGAACAGCTTGGAATATAAGTAACACACTGGTTAAGTTTGCAGATGATACCAAGATAGGTGGATTAGTAGATAATTTGGAATCCGTTATATCATTACAGAAGGACTTGGATAGCATACAGGCTTGGGCAGATTTGTGGCAGATGAAGTTTAATGTCATTAAATATAAAGTATTGCACATAGGAAGTAAAAATTAAAAAATTTTTTTTTTGAATACACAATGGGTGGTTGGAAAATCGAGAGTACACCCTACGAGAAGGATTTAGGAGTCATAGTGGGCTCTAAGCTATCGACTTCCAGACAGTGTTCAGAAGCTAATAAAAAGGCAAACAGAATGTTAGGTTATATAGCACGATGTGTGGAGTACAAGTCCAAGAAGGTTATGCTCAACCTTTATAATGCACTGGTGAGGCCTCATCTGGAACACTGTGTGCAGTTTAGGTCTCCAGGCTACAAAAAGGACATAACAGCACTAGAAAAGGTCCAGAGAAGAGCGACTAGGCTGAATGTAAGGCTACAGGGGTTGAATTATGAGGAGAGATTAAAAGAGCGGGCGGCACGGTGGCACAGTGGGTAGCGCTGCTGCCTCGCAGTTGGGAGACCTGAGGACCTGGGTTCGCTTCCCGGGTCCTCCCTGCGTGGAGTTTGCATGTTCTCCCCATGTCTGTGTGGGTTTCCTCCAGGCGCTCCGGTTTCCTCCCACAGTCCAAAGACATGTGGATTGGCGATTCTAAATTGGCCCTAGTGTGTGCTTGGTTTGTGTGTGTCCTGCGGTGGGTTGGCATCCTGCCCGGGATTGGTTCCTGCCTTGTGCCCTGTGTTGGCTGGGATTGGCTCCAGCAGACCCCCGTGACCCTGTGTTCGGATTCAGCGGGTTGAAAAATGGATGGATGGATTAAAAGAGCTGAGCCTATACAGTTTAAGCAAAAGAAGATTAAGAGGTAACATGATTGAAGTTTTTAAAATTATGAAGGGAATTAGTACAGTGGATCGAGGCTGTTATTTTAAAATGAGTTAATCAAGAACACGTGGACACAGTTGGAAACTTGTTAAGGGTAAATTTCACACAAACATTAGGAAGTTTTTCTTTACACAAAGAACGATAGACACTTGGAATAAGCTACCAAGTAGTATGGTAGACAGTAAGACTTTAGGGACTTTCAAAACTCGACTTGATATTTTTTTGGAAGAAATAAGTGGATAGGACTGGTGAGCTTTGTTTGGCTGAATGGCTTGTTCTTGTCTAGATTGTTCTAATGTTCAAATCATAATTTAAGCAATAATGGGCAAATTCCCCAGGAAGACAAAACTATACTTATTATAAAGATTTCATAGTAGAGAGGTCTGATACCTTAATATGCTTTCTGGTGTTATTTGCAAGGTCTCTTAATTTCTGGGTATTCATTATCACTCTTGTAGTTTGGCCATCTTAAACAGAGTCACCAGGTTACCAACTGTATTATGCCCTCAGATTACCACATACTGTTTTCATATTTATGGCATGATACCTGGTAAGAATTTAAGACATCATGAGGGAACAGCAAATAACTGCAGTTTAAAGACTCTGAAAGCCGATAATAGTTAATTTTTTATATCTCTTCTGTTCTGAGAGCAGCCTTGTGCCCTGTGTTGGCTGGGATTGGCTCCAGCAGAAAACCCGTGACCCTGTGTTCGGATTCAGCGGGTTGGAAAATGGATGGATGGATGTTCTGAGGGCACATTGCTTATGATAAAATTGGAGGGCTAAATTTGATGAAAAAATAAAGCATAAAAGGGCTTCTCTTCTCAATCCAGTGTTCATGTTCTTGAATGAGGCTACTAATGATAGTAGTTATCAGTGGGTTTAGTCATTTAAGAAATATAGTCACTCACTCAGGCTTCAGTTTTGACGGCTGTTTTTTTAAACCTACAGCCACTTAATATCTTCAGATCACCATAAATCGGAAAGAAAATACATTCTATGTAATCTGGACTGAAGAAAATATGATTATAATCTGATCTATTGAAGTAAAGTAGAATGTTATTTTTAAGGTAAGTCACATAACTATTGCCACACCATACCGAACCAATAAGCTCTCTTTAACTTTACCATGTCATAATGGAAAAATTGCAACTGTTTTACTGTATCCGTATTTCGATTAACCTCCTTAATGTCCATCCATCCATTATCCAACCCGCTATATCCTAACTACAGGGTCACAGGGGTCTGCTGGAGCCAAACCCAGCCAACACAGGGCGCAAGGTAGGAAAAAACCCCGGGCAGGGCGCCAGCCCACCGCAGCCTCCTTAATGTGCATTTTAAAATTGTGAAACAAAAACGGCAATGAAACGTGGATTTTGAAAAACTCTCAAAATTCGCAAAAAAGTTTATATACTAGCTTGAGGTGATTTTTCAGGCGATTCGACAAAGCAATAATGCGCAAAACTGCAATGGAAACGCTATTTTCGCATTTAGGTCACATGACATGAATACAGCCGCATCATGAGCACTACCGAGTGACACACTACAAGTGTTTGTGATCATTAATCTGTCATCAATGACTGCTTGCAAAACAAGAGGTGTTCAGCCTTTCCCGTTAACATAATTCCGATACCTGTCACTTGGTGCACAAATAGGGATATGTGAGCTGTCGATTGCACCTTACACCCAAGGTAATTTGTGTGCCTCATAATTGTGCTGCGAAATCTGCTGTGCCTTTTTCACATCAGGTAAAGTGATGTATTGCCTTAATAGCTTGGAGCATATGGCCTGAAAAAACCCCAAATACACATGTGAATGGTGGTTTTGCTCAAACCAATAATCTCAGCAACAACCCTGTAATCCATACAGGTAGCCAGTTTATAAAACGCAGTGGCTATGCATTCTACAGCAGGGTACACAAGAGGGCTTATTGCACAGCATAATTCCATGAATGTTGATTGTACCTACAGCTCTTCAGTAAAATCACCGTGAACGATTTTAAAGAAATCCCTAATACATTGCCACTGTCAAGTATAGGAAATGTATTTGCTCGCTCTCGTCACCTCAGATTAAAAATGAACGTGGCGATTGTAAATACAATTGAAATAAAGGAAACACCCATCATATCAATCGCCTTTTTTAATTTCAGGTGATAAAACAAACTTTATTCACATAAAATCACTCAATGAAAACACAGTCAATTAGCATTTATTTTTTTGTCGACTTTCAGAAGTGTTGTTTCTATTTTGCGCATAACTGCAATAGAAATATGGCTACTTTGACTTTCTTGTGGTTTTTTGAATTTTGATGTAATGGTTGAACTGATTGTAGATTTAACAGCAAATCTGAGCATGAGACCAAAGTGCACCATTTTTGAATCAACATAAAAACAAGTGTTAAAACTATCATATATACAAAAACACTGCTATAAATTGGCGTATCAGTAACAATATCTTCCCATGAAAGACGATGAAAAACAATACAGCTTAAGTTTCATGGAATGTGACTCTCAAATCCTGATTAATGAGGTACAGAAAAAATGTCTTATATGAGGGCACTATTAAAGTGACAAAAGGAGTAATATTAGTAAATATGCATATTGAAAAATAAGGAAAAAGAACAAAATTAGGGAAGCTGCTAGAGAGTTATCAAGGACAAAGTATCAGTAGCAGAAGGTTAGAAAAGAACCGATGGCTAAATAAAACTGCTGAACTTAGCTATGTTATGGATAACTGCATCCTGGACCATGATACAATGGTGAAGATGACAGGTGAAGATACACTGAAGAGAAATACTTCCATACGAAGGAAAACCGTACAAGAAAAATGGAAAAGAAGCATAGCATTATTGAAGCACATGGCATAGGCAACAGCTATCTAGTCAAAAGAATTCAACCATATCTCTGACAACAACCTGATACTTATAAACCACCTTTAGAATTATGGTATCAAGGGGTGCTTGAAGACTTCATGCACACTTATCTATGCAGTCATTTATTACTTCTTTCACTTTGGAGCGAAAATGGGACTGGCTTTGTTCACGTGTTTTTAATCAAGGGCAGGGTGAAAGTAGGTTACAACTCACAACCTAAGTATGTGGATGATTGTAAAACAACTGAAAAATAAATTATTGGCTGTATTATAACCAAGCAGAGCACTTCTATACATGTTAATTTCAGAAATACCTCCTAAAATGTTCACAGTTGTTTTATTTACTGTAATACAGTGTGAACCACAAAAAATTAGCTTAAGCAGAAACTCAATTTATGGATGATACAATCCATAGAATGACTGTGGACTTTGATCTAATGTAGCTGTCTACTGAAGTTAAAAAAAAGAAAAACATTGATTTTGAATGCAGTACTTATTCATATAAATAATTACTTGAATTAATAAAAGAAATTCACATTGATTTGAGGCAGATTCTATTCAAGTACAACAAGCATTCAGTTTCTCCCTGAGTAACTCCTGTGTCGAATCTGTGATTTGAAATTTCTTGACAAAATATAGCAAAAGCTAAATAGTGTGCAAAGAAATGATGACTGCTTGTTTTCTGAATCTGATTTTTAAATAGGTCTGCAATTAAAAGTTTAGTTAAATGAGTACACCAGGAAACATTAACCACTAAAAAAATACAAAAGTGTCCATCATGTTTTAAAATGAAGCTGTTGATGATATAATTGCTTTGTAATTAGATTATGACATCAATCTCAAGGAAGAGATCAGCAGTGTTTCCGTCTTTAAAATTTCTTAAGAGGCTATTTTTTATTACAAAATTTGCAAAAATGAATACTTCTAAAAATGCAAAGGAGTCTCCAGATGTCAAATACATTCTTTTCCAATAGACACAACCAAATGTCTGCCTTATGCTAGACCTGCAGCTCTACAACAGTAGGAGATCACTCTGTAATTCCACTTCCAAAGTTCCCTTGGTCAGAGCTGATGGATTTTAAACTGGAGGTTGCATCACTTAAGATGAAACTAATTTGCTGGAAAGGGATACACAGAAAAAGCTCTTAAAGCTGACTTTCAGTCATAGTATAAAAACAAATTTGTTTGTACAGTTTTTTTGATAGAAATAGGTTGTAATCTGACCATCAACGATGGAAAATGTGTTACATCATTTCTTTGGACAGTATTAAAATGCTGAATCAACTTTTTGAGATTCCACAATTGCTAAACTCTCACTCCAAATAACACTGATTTTGATCAAGAGGTTGTTGTGATTCCGTCTGTTCATAAAACTCAAAAAGGCGAAGGCATCAAAAACAAAAGCCAGACCTGCAGTTCTCACTGCACACTACACACACCTGCACAGATCTAATATTAGGTCAGAGATTTTAAAATGAAAAATAGCTATAGAGGAAGAGAGGAAAACTTCTAAAAACCCTGAGCCATGAACACAAAGTAAACTTCATTTAATATTTAAAGGTTTATTGCCAATTCAAAAAGTATACAAAGCAGAATACAGACAAAGAAAAAGGGCAACAAAAAGGCTGGATAGCAAACAAGTAAGAAAAGAATGCAAAACGAGTGCCTTACTACAAAAGCCAGAATTTAAAAAAACACTGAATCCAATAAATAAATGACAAAAAAAAATTTAAATTCAAAGATTAGGAGATAGTGTTAATTAAATCTAGAAGCAGCCATTACATTTGCTGCTGACTCTCAAATAGTCTGTGCTCCACATAATAAATACAGGGTACATAATTTGAAGAATCACTAGAAAAAACAATTATAATAAAGTGTTAACTAAAATGTGAGGGTTTAACTAACCAACAGAAGTTGGGATACCTGTGCAAACTGTTTGCATCAACTTGCAAGTTTTGATGTACTTTAAGTGCTGAAGAACCTCTGTAGGATGCAACCTATTATTTTTTCCCTGAAGAAGGCCCATTTGTAATATCCTGAAATTTTCTTTTTTTAAGTTTCTGCTAACCTAAACTTTAAATGTAAACCTCTGGCAGTTTAGAGCTTACCTTTTCACCATTTTAGGTTATTCATTGCATTTCAAATGATCATATTTGGAGAAAAACTAGAAAAACTGAGGTGTTCTAAAACTTTTGACCAGTAGTGTACATTACTGTAGTTACTGGCTCAGAGTGCAAAGTCTTATAAGCAAGAGTAATAACTCTAACCCACTAGCACCATTGTCCACACAACGTAGACTGAACAGCAGATATATTTAGAATTTGTAATAGAGAATGGTCCATGTGCTAAACAGTACAAATGCATTCATTAATACAAAATGAGTCAAAGTACTCAAATATTGTGAAATGATGAAATGATAAAACAAAAACTGCAAAAATGTGCACAAATGCTATTTACAATTTTATGCAGTGATATGGTTTTCTGAGAAAATAAAACATATATAGTTACTTGTTAGTAAAGGATAAGCCAACATAAATGGATAAAACTGAGCATGCAAAGTAGTATTGAGAAATGTGTTTGAAATCATGCAGTTGACAAAAGTGTATTAAGGAAGTGTGATGATTATTTAAGTTGAGGTTTTACAATGAGTGCAAGATTTTGCTTTCAAATAGCCTGAGAGCCACAAAACTTAACATATCTTCTTTACTTGTCTGAAGAGTCACAAAACATTATATGTCACTATTGATCGCACAAAAGGTGACTATTAAGTATAATAGACAGATTATAAGGTCAGTGCAGTCTTACCTCTTATTACACATGGGTTATCAGCCTTGAAAACTTACTCGAAATAGTCAGAGACATTTGCAAGTGGGTGGGAATTTATCCAAACCACAAAGTATTATCTTAAAGTACCAGCCTCTCAGAGAAAAATATTCAAACTGAAAACCAAACAACAGAAAAGATGAAAGGAGACTACAATGGCTACAGTATTACCTTAGTCTGTTAGAAAATTACAACCCCTCAGTTGACTGTCTACATTCTAATCCCTAATTTCTAAAAAAAGAAGCTTCAACCAGAGGTCATCAGATACAAGGAAGTGTGTGTAATGAAGACATACAAAGAAACAGTACCAAACAAGCCATCTAAACCAATTCTTACAGACACATTACTGAGAAAGAAAAATTCAAAATCCACCAACTGAGCACCAACAGACTAACAGACAACTCAGAGAACACATCTCCAGCACCATGTGCATTCCAGAACAATTAGGTTTGGCAGATTCGACAATCTGTCCTTTACTATACAAGATGTTGACATAAAGTGATGTTTACAAGCCACCTTTAGAGATTTTACTTTGAGGGTGAATGCATAAATTGGTAACATTTTCCTTTTTCAAACAAACAGAAAATATGACAAATGTTATGCTTCAAAGTTAGAGGTCAATATAAGGGGAAATAGATTGTTTTTTATTTTTGTCTCACTGGTATGTAAATGTTAGTATGATGATATAGGACTAGTGTTGTAAAATATCTGTCACTTGATTTATAATATACTGAGTTCTGGTATAAACACTGATTTGTTTCAGTTGGATGTTTTCTTTTTTACATGTGGATTATGCATTAAAAATTCTTCAAACATTAAGACTGAAAATCAGAGCACCATGTGTGAACCATTTTGTTATGAATGATGGACTCAGCAGTGTCTGAGCAGAAGCCACCTTATGCATACACAGAGCATTTTCACTGTTTGTTTTACAACATTAATATTCTGAAAGTCAATATTTGCATAAGGTGTATAAAAAAGCTATACTTTCAAATTAGGTTTACATTTCTGTGCTACTGGATCACTTGGAAAAATACAGAAGTTGGCTATTTGGTATTTAAATCAGATTACTCACTTTTGAAATTCTGCATTTAGGCGTGAATTAGGAAAAGAGAAATAACAAATGCAATGACATACTGTATGCCATATACACATGACATATACAGTATGTGGCACTGTGGAAGTTTGAGGGCAATTTCTTTGAAACTGAATTGAATTGATTTGATTATCTTCTGGCATTGACAAGAAGCATTAAATAATAGATCTTTTTCTTCTTCTTTCGGCTGCTCCTGTTAGGGGTTGCCACAGCGGATCATCTTCTTCCATATCTTTCTGTCCTCTGCATCTTGTTCTGTTACACCCATCACTTGCATGTTCTCTCTCACCACATCCATAAACCTTCGCTTAGGCCTTCCTCGCCTTCCTCTTTTCCTCTTCCCTGGCAGCTCTATCCTTAGCATCCTTCTCCCAATATACTCAGCATCTCTCCTCTGCACATGTCCAAACCAACGCAATCTTGCCTCTCTGACTTTGTCTCCCAACCGTCCAACTTGAGCTGACACTCTAATGTACTCATTTCTAATCCTATCCATCCTCATCACACCCAGTGCGAATCTTAGAATCTTTAACTCTGCTACCTCCAGCTACGTCTCCTGCTTTCTGGTCAGTGCCACCGTCTCCAACCCATATAACATAGCTGGTCTCACTACCGTCCTGTAGACCTTCCCTTTCACTCTTGCTAATACCCTTCTGTCACAAATCACTCCTGATACTGTTCTCCACCCCTTCCACCCTGCCTGCACTCTCTTTTTCACCTCTCTTCCACAATCCCCATCACTCTGTGCTATTGATCCCAAGTATTTAAACTCATCCACCTTCACCAACTCTACTCCTTGCATCCTCACCATTCCACTGACCTCCTTCTCATTTACACACATGTATTCTGTCTTGTTCCTACTGACCTTCATTCCTCTCCTCTCTAGAGCATATCTCCAACTCTCCAGGGTCTCCTCAACCTGCTCCATACTATCGCTACAGGTCACAATGTCATCAGCAAACATCATAGTTCACGGGGACTCCTGTTTAATCTTGTCTGTCAACCTGTCCATCACCATTGCAAATAAGAAAGGGCTCAGAGCTGATCCCTGATGTAATCCCACCTCCACCTGAATGCATCTGTCACTCCTACCACAGACCTCACCACTGTCACACTTCCTTCATACATATCCTGTACAACTCTTACGTACTTCTCTGCCACTCCCGACTTCTTCTTACAATAACACAGCTCCTCTCAAGGCACCCTGTCATATGCTTTCTCCAGGTCCACAAAGACGCAATGCAACTCCTTCTGGCCTTCTCTAAACTTCTCCATCAACACCCTCAGAGCAAACATCACATCTGTGGTGCTCTTTCTTGACATGAAACCATACTGCCGCTCACTAATCATTACCTCACTTCTTAACCTAGCTTCCACTACACTTTCCCATAACTTCATGCTGTGGCTCATCAATTTTATCCCCCACTACAGTCCTGCATGTCCCCCTTATTTTTAAATATCGGCACCAGTACACTTCTTCTCCACTCCTCAGGCATCCTCTCACTTTCCAAGATTCCATTAAACAATCTGGTTAAAAACTCCACTGCCATCTCTCCTAAACATCTCCATGCTTCCACAGGTATGTCATCTGGACCAAAGGCCTTTCCATTTTTCATCCTCTTCATTGCTGTCCTTACTTCCTCCTTGCTAATCCGTTGCACTACCTGATTCACTATCTCCACATTGTCCAACCTTCTCTCTCTCGTTCTCTTCATTCATCAGCCTCTCACAGTACTCTTTCCATCTGCTCAACACACTCTCCTCGCTTGTGAGTATGTTTCCATCTTTATCGCCCTAACCTGTTGCACATCTTTCCCAGCTCGGTTCCTCTTTGTAGCCAATCGGTACAGGTATTTTTTTCTCTCCTTAGTGTCCAACCTCTCATACAACTCATCATACGCCTTTTCTTTAGCCTTCGTCACCTCTCTCTTCCCCTTGCGCCTTATCTCCTTGTACTCTTGTCTACTTTCTGCTTCTCTCTGATTGTCCCACTTCTTCTTTGCCATCCTTTTCCTCTGTATACTCTCCTTTACTTCCCCATTCCACCACCAGGTTTCCTTTTCCTCCTTCCTCTGTCCAGATGTCACGCCAAGCACCCTTCTTGCTGTCACCCTTACTACATCTGCTGTAGTTTCCCAACTGTCTGGTAACTCTTTACTACCACCCAGTGCCTGTCTCACCTTCTCCATAAACTCAACCTTGCAGTCTTCCTTTTTCAACTTCCACCATTTGATCCTTGGCTCTGCCCTCACTCTCTTCCTCTTCTTGATCTCCAACATCATCCTACAGACCACAATCCTATGCTGCCTAACTACACTTTCCCCTGCCACCACTTTGCGTCTTCAATCTCCTTCATATTTTCTCTTCTGCATAGGATGTAATCTACTTGTGTGCATCTTCCTCTACTCTTGAACGTAACCCTATGTTCCTCCCTCTTCTTAAAATACATTTTTATCACAGCCATGTCCATCCTTTTGACAAAATCCACTATCATCTGACCTTCTTCATTCCTCTCCTTGACACCATACCTACCCATGTCAATTTATAGCACATTTAAAACAACATAGTAATGCTGTGGCCAAAGTGCTTTACAATAATAGAATAAAAGAAAAACAAAATAATTAACATAAAACAAATAGAAATAAAATATATGAACATAAAATAAAATACATAATAAATAGGAGTAATGTTATATACATAAAAAATAAAAGTAATGTTATATAATTTCAAAGAGGAAACCATCAGTATTACTGAAGGTCACGGAATGCAAGTGAATAGAAATGAGTCTTTAGTCTTGTTTTGAACAGTTCAATTGTAGACGACTCCTTTATGTGATGAGGTAAAGAGTTCCACAGGCGAGGAGCAGCAGCTGCAAAAGCCCTATCCCCCTTGGTTATACACTTGGTACGAGGGACAACAAGAGACAGATGACCAGAAGATCTAAGCACTCTGGATGGCTGGTGCAAAACACGCAGTTCAGATAAATAGGCAGGAGCAAGCCCATGTAAAGATTTAAAAACTAGTAGCAAGATTTTAAAATCAATTCGAAAACTGACAGGCAGCCAGTGTAAAGAAGCTAAAATAGGAGAAACAGAGTCATACTTTCTTGCCCCAACCAGAAAGCGAGCGGCAGTATTTTGGACTAACTGTAACCTGCGTATCAGAGATTTGTCAATCCCACAATACAGTGAGTTGCAGTAATCGAGGCGAGAAAAAATAAATGCATGAGTAGCTATCTCAAGATCCCTACAAGATAAAAAAAGGCTTTATCTTACCTAATAGACGAAGTTGGAAAAAGCAACTCTTGACTACAGAATTTACTTGTTTCTCAAAAAAGAGGTTACTGTCAAAGGTAACACCAAGATTGCGGACTTGATGTTTGGAAAAGACAGAGAAAGAGCCGAGACGTCCGAGACCAATTTGGGCTTTAGCTGATGGACCCACTATAAGCACCTCTGTTTTATTTTGATTTAGGTCAAGAAAATTATTAGCCATCCAGGATCTTTGTTCAGACAGACAGTTGTGGAGTTGATTTGTTGTAGAGTTGCAGACAGGAATATAAACCTGTGTATCATCAGCATAGCATCCTCTGTTCCCTTCACCAACATGTCCATTGAAATCTGCTCCAATCACCACTTTCTATCCCTTGGGTACACTGTTTATCACTTCATCCAACACACTCCAGAAATCTTCTTTCTCATCCATTGCACACCCAACTTGTGGGGCATATGCACTAATAACATTCATAATCACACCTCCAATTTCCAGCTTCATAATCATTACTCTGCCTGACACTCTTTTCACCTCCAAAACACACTTTACATACTGTTCCTTCAGAATAATCCCTACCCCATTTCTCCTCCCATCCACACCATTATAGAACAATTTGAATCCACCTCCAATACACCTGGCCTTACTCCCCTTCCATTTAGTCTCTTGCACGCACAATATATCAACCTTCCTTCTCTCCATCATATCTGCTCTCTCCCCTTACCAGTCATACTGCCAAAATTCAAAGTTCCTACCCTCAGTTCCACTCTCTTCACCTTCCTCCTGTCCTTCTGCCTCTGGACACGCCTCCCCCCACTTCTTCTCCTTCGGCCAACAATAGCCAAGTAACTGGCAGCACCCTGTTGGCTAACAGTACTAGTGTTAACCCGGGGCTCGACCAGTCTGGTATGGAAATTTGTATTGTTGACCGCATATTCATTTGGCAAAATTTTACACCGGATGCCCCTCCTGACATAACCCTCCTCATTTATCCAGCCTTGGGACTGACACGAAGAAACACACTGGTTTGTGCATCCCCGTGGCTGTGCGTGACAGATACACTGCTTAAATTTTTTGGATAGTTTTTTTTTTTAATAAAATTTGTTTATACCATATCATATTGTGATAATGCTATGGGAGGACCAGGATATTCAATTGGCTAGGGGTAGAAAGAATTAGCGCAAAGCAGAATTTAAATTCTACTCTTACCTATTTCCAAGTTCTTGCTGCGTTTAGGGATCTTTTCTGGGTACTTTGTTTTATTCCCTATATCTCAAATATGTATGTGTTAAAGTAAGTGACCCTGTGTATGTCTATTTAAGCCAAAAATCTCCAGAGTTGGTATCTGCTTTATGTTCAATACTGTGACTGTAGGCTCCAGCCCTCTCTGATCCTGAATGGCTTTAAGAAGTTTGAGAAGATTGTTATTTTATTAGGTATTCTCCATAGCCAGCTTGTTTTAAGCTTAATGTTTGTACTTTTCCACGTAATTAAAATGTTTGGGGTAAATAAAAAAATTAGTAAAACACACCAATATACTGTACAGTATATGTAAATAAATAATTCATATACAAATGTAATTAAAATAAGTGGTATTTTTCTCCTGAATCTGGAATTCTCGTTTATGTTCTACAATATCATTCATATTAGGAAAGTTGCTTGAAAAATACATTATTTTTACTTATTTTTTTACCATTACCTATTAGCAGGAGTATGAATCTTGAGACGTCCATTAATCCTATTTCATACCGTATGGAATGACGTCCCCGGCTGCTCTTACCTCCTCTTATCCTCTTACGTCCCCTAATCGCTACGTAGCACCATAATAAACTGACACACGCGCGCGCACGTTTCACAACACTGCGCGTCCTAGCAGATAGTGCTGCGCGCCTCCGCCGCTCTAATGTTCAAGGTTCCAGTACGTCACGAACAAGGAAACGTAGCAGCCGGGTCTTGTTTGCGGCTAACCTGACGGAATTTAAAAGCTGCAGACGAAGGTGCACGATGCTTCCGCCCGTCGGCATCCAATTTGAGCCAAGCTGAAGCAGCGGTGAGTCCCCGAGCAGGTGGCAGTAGAGGGGCGTTCAAAAAACAGGTTAACATGCTGTGTTACTATACAGGAGGAGGACAGCAAAGATATTTGTTTTTTGATTCTGCGGTGAAATTGATGCACGAGTTAGGCAAAGTATTCAATTACATTATTACATTAAAACTAACTTACGAAGCTAGATTGCCACTGTATCTCGTGTAGGATGGGCCAGACACGATGAGAGTAGCCTGCTTCGTAGGGCCGACATTTCTAACATTTGACGTGGCCAATTTTTTAATATTAAAGCGACACGGTTTTGAGGCGCTTTAAACTTCACCTGAATCCGCTTTCCTGTGTATTCAGAAGCAGGTAGACGTCTGTTGGTCTTGTCGTCTGTGCCTGTCGATTGGCTGCTTTTGTAGGTGGGGTCTAGATCTGGTGATATGACTGGCAACAGCCTGCGTCAATCAATGTTGTTCCAGCCGACCGCGCCAGAAGTAGCGGTTAAGGTCAACATACTTAGCATATAATGTGACGTATGCACTTTTAAGTATAAACATGTAGCTTATTCTCCTGGGAGAAAATCAGCGTATTTTTGAATCAAGCATTCAGATAAGAAAGACGTTTTTTTTCAAATATTCTGTTTTTGTTCGTAATTTACCCTTGCACGATCGTATTGCTAATGCGATCCGCCTTGTACGCGTCAGTATATTTCCCTTGTGTGCAACAGTTAATTCGTCTTTGTTCTTCATTCAAAGTTAAGATGTTTTAACAAGTCTGGTGAGGGAAAAATACATTTAACGGTGAAACAGAATTGCATTGCTGCTTTTGTGTAAAATTGAAAAAAATGAAAACATTTAAAATAATTTTTGTGGTACTTTTTTACAATCATTCTGCTTATGATGCAAGTTGTTTTCTTCTTGGTCTGCTTTTAGTGTTTTATGTCTGTGAATTATACGTTATCAAAAGGCTGGAAAAGTCTTTCTTCTTGTATAGTTGCTAAGAAATTATTTAGTATTATAACAGCTGTCGAAATATTAGGCAACAAATGATAATAGACTACCAAATACAAAAAGATAGAGGTCTTGGTGTGCAATGGCAAGAAAAGCTTCACTCACATGGTGTGTATTCTGCTCTCTGACAGATCTAGATCTACCTAGTGAAAAAATCCTCACCCAGGGGTGTGTTAAGTCCATTTACACTCATTAAGGAATCAATTCCTGATTTAAAAGTGATCAGTCTATCCGTCCAGCGTCTCTGTTAAATCTCTATTTGTGCAGCAGTCTGATCTGATCTGGGTGTGGAAAATAAATGTTTTTATTGTGTCTACATATTAATGGTAAAAAAAGCTGATGACACATTCAGGTTTCATGTACAGTATGTAGACAATATGACCAGAAATATGTGGACGTCATTCCACATTACTGATTTCAGGTATTTCTAATGCGTGCATTATTAACAGGTACATAAAGTAGTATCCAGTTATGCAGTATCCATTGACAAACATTGGCAGTAGAATATGTTTTACTGAAGAGCTCAGTGACTTTAAACAGGGCACAGTTATAGGATACCACCTTTGCCAGATGTCAGTATGTGAAACTCCTACTCTGCTAGATCTGCTCCAGTCATCTGTAAGTGCTATTGTTGTAAAGTGTAAGCATCCAAGAGAAATCCTAAATCAGCAACAAAGAAATAGACCATACAGACTAACAGCTTGGCTGAAAAGTGGTGAAGCACATAGTGCTTCGCTCAGAGTTCAAAATTCCCACTGGAACAAACATTAGCACGTGAACTGTGTGTTAGGGACTCCATGAAGTGGGTTTTCCTTTTCCAAGCAGCTGCACACAAAGCTTATGATCACTATGCTCAATGCCAAGTGCCAGCTGGATTGGTGTAAAGCACACTGCCATTGAACTCTGGCGCAGTGGAAATGTGTTGTCTAGAGTGTTTTTACAATGAGGTTGTCTAATAAACAAATCTGGGTGTAGAGGATGCCAGGAGAACACTACCTTCTAGACTGCAAAGTGCTTACTGTAAAGTTTGTTGGGGGAGGACAATAATCTGGGTCTGTTTTTCAGGGTTTGGGCTATACCTCTTGATTTCAGTGATGGTTACTGTTAATGTTACAGTATACAATGACATTTTGGATGATCGTGTGCTTCCAGCTTTGTGGCAACAATTTCAAGAAGGCCTTTTTCTGTTCCAGCATGACTGTGTCCCACTGTACAATGTCTGGCCCATAAAGACATGGTTTGACAGATTTGGTGTAAAGGAACCTGACCTCAAAATTACTGAACACCTTTATGGTGGATTAGAACGTCGATTACCAGCCAGCTCTTCTCGTCCGACATTCTTACTTGACTTCACAAATGCTTTTTTAGCTGAATAGGCACACATTTCCACAGACACACTCCAAAATCTTAGGAAAGCCTTTGCAGATGGATGGAGGCTGTTATAACTGTGGAGTGGGGAGCCAATTTCATATTAATGCCCATGGCTTTGGAATAGGATGTCAAGTTTATACAGTTATGATGTTCCGGTGTCCACAAACATTTGGTCAAATAATGTATTTTGCATTACAGTGAAGCAGTACTCCAAGCATTTAAATAGAGACACTTCTCATACCTGAACCAGAACCAGCTTCTCAGAAAAAATAAAGCTTTTTTTCAATTCATTGCCCAAGCTACTGTTCAAAATTATGCTAGTCTACAGTCACATGTCCCTGTTGGTGGTCCCTTCCAAGATTTAATAAAACTGCAGAACATGTCAGCAGATAGATGAGTGTTAGAATTACTTTTTAAAAGTTGGTGTATACAACACACTTTCGAAACTATTGTTTGTTTTATTTTATTTATTTGATTTGATTGAAGTTCACAGCAAGCAAAAACACTGTTAAACAGAGTGCATTCACTGTTAGAAAGACAAGAAGCTGGAATTGGTACGTTTCAGTCAATGACATAGCAGTATATTTTTATTTTATCACAGAAGTTGAGTGAGGGAATGTTGATGTAGACAACTGTGTTATAACTGAACACATCAATCTGCAACAAACAGAATATTTTTTATGAAATTGCTTTGATTCTTTGAACAACAGGCATTTCTGTAAGTTTCAGACAAAAGACCCAGATTAAGATATGAAAATGTAATTTCGGCATGCATAATGGAATGCCGTCTTATAAACAATGCTATAATTTCACTTTTTTCTATTAATAATCTATCTAATAGCAAGCAATTAAAAACCATGTTATAGTACAAATGAAGTTTGTATATTTCCTGCATGTGATAACCAAAAAATATGAAATCTCTGTGACATCAGTTTAGTTAAACTGACTTCTTGTAAAAATAAGATTTTCATATTGATAGGGTTTATATTGGCAGAACATTGTCATCACCTAAGAAATGTGAAGAAGTGATTAAATAAGCAAATAAAATGTTAAGTTATATATTATGAACTGCTAAATAGAAATCAAGGGATGCTATATGCTCAGTGTATATAATGCACCAGTGAAACCAGATCTTCAGTATTATTTGCAGTTCTGGTCACCACACTACAAAAATGACATAGCAGCACTTGAAACTGCACAGAAGAGAGCAATCAGATGCATCTTAGATCTTAAGGACATGTCATACTATGACAAACTCAGAAATGAAACCTGTTTAGTGTCCAGCAGAGGAGACTGCATGGGGATCAAATCCTGGTTTTCAAAATTCTCAAAGCATTGATAAAGTAGAGCCAGCAGAATTCTTTCAACTTAATTTCTACTGGTGTACTCAAGTACATGATTGACCATTAACGGGAAGGGTAACAATTAGGACTGAAGCCAGAAAGCACTTCTTTTTGCAAAGTGTTGTGGAAATCTGGATCAAACTACTGAGCCATGCAGTTGAAGCAGAAACAGTGACCACTTTTTATAAGTATCTAAATAACATGTTTGGACAATTTAGCTATTAGCAGTGATGGTTTGTAATGCAGGGTGCTGTCTCCCCAAAAATTTGTAAAAACTCCATATAAATTGATTAAGTAATGTGAAATAATCGTGAAATAAATTTGTTTATTTGCACAACGTTCCTGTTGTCAACACATGTGAACAATCATTAAAATTTGGTTCTGACTCGTATTTGTTTAAATTCTGTATGAATACCTATATTTTCTGAGTGAAGGGTGCCAGCCAAATTAGAATCTATGTAAGTCCTTGAACATTTGGCAAGAAGGTGTCCTGAGACTCCCCTTTAATTTGCTGCTTTCAGATTTTTCCAGTGGTGCAGCTCTCTGTGCCACAGACACTCCCACATTTATTGAAAACGAATTAATGTTGTTTTAGCTTTTTTTTTTTTATCTAATTTGATTGGACAATCGTCGACACACTAATTGAAATTCACCTCAATGGTTCACAATTCACACCTGCCATTAATGTAACTATAGATGAGCTACCGTAGGTTTGCGGCGATGCCGACTTCCAGTGGAACTTCCGAAATCAAAGAAAATTCAATTAATTTCTTTAATGAAACACCCCTTCATAAATCATGATCAAGGACAAGCTTACATACAGACTTTTTTCTATTCTTGCTGTGACAAACATAGTTGGCTTTTTTTTTGCCTTCCCCGTTTGCTGTTTCAAACTATTGTTACTGCAGCGTTGTGGACAACAACAGGGGTATAAGGCCTGAAAAATCTTTTCTGAAAAATGCAAGCAGCATGAAAGTAGCCACAGTCATCTAGACTAAATTTAGGCTAACTTTTTTGCCGGGCTTATTTTTGCTTAAGATAAATAAATAAATAGATAAAGGCTATAGGATTGGTTAGAAGGCACAATGAAGAACTGACCAAAAATCAACACATCCAGTCCACAATAATAGACTGTGTGAAATTTTGCAGAGCTTTTGAATTGGCTTTATGTGGCCATGATCAAAGTAAAAACTGTGATAAGCCCAGGATTGGGTTGGTGGATTTTGTTGCCTCTCTCAAAGGAGTATTGAAAGAGCACTTTGAGAATGGTACTGCATTTGAGGAAACTTCATAAAAACTGTGCAGAATGAGCTTTTGGACTCCCCAGAACTCTAGGTGCCATACATAAAATTTTTAACTTTAAAAAAAAAAAAAAAAAATTGCTGTTCAGATTGACATTTGGGTAGCGATGTCATATGTGGGTGTGTTTTATATTGCCATTGTTCTGTATTTTAATATTTAATTTTATTCTGTGTTTTATTGTGCAGTGTGTTGTGACTTATGTCTGTGATAGATGCTTTATAAATAATTTTTTACATACTTAAAAAAACAAGAAGGTGTTTATTTTGCCACAAGTATAATAAGTAAACCAAAAAATGTAATTTCAATATTGGTAATGGAACTTGTGTAACTTTTCAGAATTTCAAAGTTTTAAATGTGATGTTTTAAGTGAGATTAGGGTTATATTAACTTTATATCATGAAAAATATATGACACAACATGTGATATGAAGTCAAGATATTCAAGCTCTGTTGTGACTATGAAAATATGAATTTTTTTTAAATGGTTTTTTTGCCTCCCATTAAAAAGCCTAAATTTCAAACTGTTAATCTGTTGGTGTCCTGCAGCCTATCAATCATTAGAGAGTTACATATTTTTCAACATATTATAAACTTTTTCAAAGTACATAAAACCTTTCTCAAAAACACAATGACTCAAAAAAGCCTGAATGCATTGGCCATGCTGTTAATGGAAAAGAGACTGGTGACTGAAATGACTCAATTTAATCAGAAAGTAATTGAGAAAATTCCAGGCCTGAAGAAAAGGAGGGCAACATTTACGTTCAAGTAGTGCTACTGGGCAGTGTTTAGGCTACATTAGTTTATGTGTGAGTGTGTGTTTTTTTTTCTTTTCTCTTGAACTATGAAGTCCTGCTTCAGTTGCCACCCCCAGATCTTTTTCACTAGCCACCACTGGCTATGAGCTAAACAAACCAGCTTGATGTTCTCCTCTCATTTGTCAAATTTCTTATGTTCCCTTCTCTCCTTTAGATAGTTGTGCCAAATTCAGCTGGAGCTTATATTACTATCAGATAAACTACTGAGTAAAATTGTTAACTTGCTCAGAACAGTACACTTGCTGTTAATTAAAAACAAATAAACAAATATTGGAGGGCAGGGAAATTGTTGCAGTGTTCTTTCCAGAGTAACACGAGTGAATGCTTAAATAGTTTGTGGAGTGGTGCCACATATATAATATATATTAAAATATAAATTTTGAAGTTCCTAGAAGTTAAATAGTCTTTTTTTTTCTAGTCCTTCATTCTGCATACTCACCTTATCAGGATAATTGATTACTTTAAATTGGTATCACATGATTGAATATTGGAGGCAGTGTGTTATTGGCCTCTGATGGACTAGTGCCCATTTCAGTGTTGGTTTGTACCTTTGTGTCTGATGTTGCTAGAATAGGGTCGCTGCATCTTGACTTTGAGTTGATTGTTTTTACCACTTTTCTGAATGAGAAAAATCTGTATTGAATACTAAAATGCCATTACCTTTAGCCCTCAACATAAAACCCCACCTTGGGGCACTATTAAACAATTAATCTACATTTGTAAATGAGCTAATGTATAATTATTCATTATTTTCTGAGCTGGCTTATTCCAAAATAGGACTCCATGAAAATTAAGTACAGTATGTCCAGGCACCATAGGATAAAATGTGGCAACCAACCCACATTCCGTTATACCAGGCCAGTATGATTAGCAGTCAGAAGTGCAAGTCTTTTGGATAAAGGGAAGAAGCTGAAATGCACAGAATAAATTCATGCAGATAGAGAAGAATTTGCAAATTCCACACGGCTAGGGCCTTAGTAAAGATTTGAACCTGAGTGTTTGGAGGTGTACAGCAACAGACATAACCAATGTGTTATCTGTAGCTATACAAGCAGACATGTTATTAGACTAGTCAAGATTCTGCCCAGCTGAAATTCAGGTCTTATGTCATTAGGCCATTTCCAAGGAAAGGACTTGGGTCAATCAGTCCCATTCGTTTTTCAGGGAAAATGGTCATTCCTTTAAGATGATTTTGTGTACAGTACATCATTATTTATAAATGCCATTTATAGTGGATAGTTTGGTGCTTGACTGAGAAAGGTTCCCCTTCATTTCAATAACTGGGACCAGGGAGATTTTGTGAATATCATTATATAGATAGCAATACTCAAAAGCAATTATTTTGACCAGCTCCACTTAAGACAAAGGAGGAAAGTTATTTTTTCAGATTTTTTTGTAGGTACATTCACATATAACTTGAAAACCGATCTACGGCATTTGCCATGTCTATGTGTCTGTCTACATGAAACAACTGTGTTTCCAGTGGACTGATTTTGTTGAAGTCTTCAAAAAAATTGGTCAGGAAAGTTCAGATTTCATTGAGATAGCTTAAATACTGTATACATCTTGAAACTTGTATTGAAATGCCTTTTAAATAGTCAAACTCGTCTGTCTTAAAACAGAGAAACATATTGTGCCATTTTAATTACAGATTAGTTTACAGTAGGGGTGGGCGGTATGACCAAAATTGTATATCACGGTATTTTTCTAAATTATCCCGGTTTCACGGTATTTGACGGTATTTTGTTCCCATGCATGAGTGGATGTTAAACACATTTTCCACTGCAATTACTGGCTAAGAATAACCTATTCCACTGTCAAGAGCATTGTACATTGTACAAAAAAAACATTTTAATGTGCACACAAGTATTAATACAGGTTTGCATTGCCCCATAAAGTGATACTTTTCAAGGGGGTGGCACTAATGAAGAGAAGGAAATCACATTGCATGACAGATGCAGTCAAAATATAGAACCTTTTTATTTAACAAATTTTGCAAAAACTTAAATTATAATTTTGACAACATATTTTCAACCATCCAAAGAGGTATTTAGACTTAGGAAAATATCCAGAAGTGCTTGTCAAAAGTTATATTGCACTGAACATGTCTTAGAAAAGGAATAAATAAATATTTTTTGTAAAACAACTACACTTTCTGTTAATGTTAACAATCTCTGTCCACTGACACGTTAAAGTGACTTTTTAAACAACTTTACCATCATTAAACTGCATAATATTTAAACTAATAAATAATAACAATAAAATAAATAATTGTATTATTACTGATAGTTGCACTATTACTTCAAGGCTTCAAAAGCCCAGATGCATTACACAGTATTCACCTAATTAAAATAAAATAAAACAAGTGCAATCTTGGTGATGACATCTTTACCAACTTAACTATCATTTAGGCAAACTGCATTAATATGGACCTTGCTTCAAGCTAAGCTATATACATAAATAATAAAACTGCAACTTGCATTTATAATTGTATTTGTGGTATAGCCCTACGGAATCGTATTAGGGCCACGGTGAAGAAAAAAAAAATACGGACACAGGGAAGAAAAAAAAAACAACTATACGTCGAGAATAAAGTCGACATTTCCACTTTATTCTCGCTGTTTATGTCGAGATTAAAGTCGACATTTCCACTCTATTCTCATAGTTTACTTTATAATTAAAGTAGAATGTCGTAAACTAAACTTCATCCTAAAATCATTGTTTAATTTACTAGATTTTCTCAAATCCCGTCATAAGTTAATGTAGCACATTAAATGCTTTGTGTTGTGTTCCCCGACCCAGTTGTTAATCACTACGCTCCTTAAACTGACTTCCTCCGCACTAATAGACAGCGATCACCATACAGAATCCATTCACTGTATGATATTCCTGCTGTCTGAAAATTTAGAATTTATATCAAGTATTTATTTATATCAAGTATTTATCTTGGCATTCTAAATGTTCAGAGAGCATGAATATCATGTGAATGGATTCTGTGCGGCAATCGCTGCTGTTGCCTCCTCTTAGTGCAGAGGAAGTCAGTTTAAGAAGCTCGGGGAACACTTAACACAAAGCATTTAATGTGCTATATAACTTAGGACGGGGTTTGAGAAAATCTAGTAAATTAAATATTCATTTTACGATGAAGTTTAGTTTACGATGTTCTGCTTTAATGACAAAGTACTAGAATAAAGTCAACATGTCGTCACAATATTACACAGTACCCAGGTACATTACACTGTATTGAAAAATAAAACAAGTACAACTTGGCTTGCAGTATTATCCAGTAGTATAGAAACAGTATTTACACATCTGACATTTTAAAACTAAAGCATCTCCAGGCGACAGACGTGACTCCTTTTTTTTCGGCTCTCTGTCCATTTTCACCGCGCGGCATACCTATGCTACCGCCCACTATTTGGTGGTGTAGCAGCGAAAAAGAGCCCTAGTGCAACAAATCTGTGTTTAGCGGTGTAGCAGTGAAAAAGGTCCCCACTTGAACAGTTTCCCGCTGCGCCACGTTCCGAACGTCGTTTAGGCAATTTAAACCGGTGTTGCGGTATAAGAAAAATCCATATCATAAAAAAAATTAAAAACGGTTTTCAGTATGAACCGGTATACCGCCCAGTACTAGTTTACAGTTAAAAATTATCTTGAGAAAGGCTACTCCAGCTTACATGTATTTGCAACTTTCACTCATTTGACAGCCTCTCTTAACATTAATACAGTAATACCCCTGCAGAGGTCTGTGTACTGCTTGACATGCTATCTGTAGAAGTGGGTTCTGCAGTATCCCAGAACCTCTGCCACAGCAGCTCTCTTCTGTTATTCCTTGAAATCATAGTGGGTAAGTTACATGATGTTAATAAGCATCTATATATATAAAATTCACTAAGCCGCCGCCAAGTAAGCCACCCATGGAAAGCACGCCAGAAGGGGTGTGGATTCACTAAGCCGCCGACAAGTAAGACGCCCATGGCGCACGCAGGAAGGAGTCATGCCCACGCCCACCAACTCGGACGCGACGACTCGGAAAAAACGCCGTCATTTATGTTCGTCTGTCCTACAGTACACATGCACCTCTGAGCCACGTTGACTTTTCGGTTACGACGCACGACCGCGTGCACCATAGCAAACTGTTTTACACGCTACATACAGCAATTCGCATCCGCGACAAACATGCATCTTCTTAGATGGTCCTGCAGGAACACGGAAAACGTTTCCCCGTCCACCAACACTCCTTATTCCCCGACTGGCGTCCACTGCATCCGTGACAAATATGCGTCTTCTTAGATGGTCCTGCAGGAACATGGAAGACGTTTCCCCGCCCGCCAACACTCCGTTTTCCCCGGCCCGCGTCTACCCTCGCTCACTAGGCATTCACACTGCCTGCTCATGTGCCCGGACGCAAAAACTCACCGACCACCCAGTTAGTCCCTTTCGTCTGTACTAGGAGTCCACATGCACCTCTGAGCCACGTTGACTTTTCATTATTTGTTTCGGTTACGACACCCGACTACGTTCACCATCGAAAACCATGGGAAACGAACAATGAAGCCCTGCCCAGAAACTCTACCCCTCTGCCAACTCGAACAGCTCATCAAACACATACTCGCTTTGGTCTGTGCTGCTGTCCAAATCCAGCTGTGAGCCACGTTGACTGTTCTTTTGCCCTCCATGGCTACGGCTTCAAATGTATTTCATGGAAACAACACTTCTTTCAATGTTATAGAAGTTCCTGAATCAGGTAACTGTTTGTTTCTATCAGTCGGGTTTTTTTTTTGGAAAAATGTCATTGACGAAACTGTTGCTCTCAAACTTCGCAACATGGCTGTTGGCTTTGTTTGCCAACATTGGGATAACGTCGGCGAGGTGGTCACAAACTGCAACAACTCACCACACAAGGACGCCCTTTCTCTCGAGGCAATCACACTGCCGGAAGACAACCATGGGATACACAGAAAATAGCCGTGTCAGTCAACGCAGATCAGACACCCAGGCAAACAACACTGAATAATCAATAGCTGCAACTACTTTGCCCGCCCCCACTCCTCACCTGAGTCGTTTCGTCTGTGTTCAGCAGTGTTTCCCAAACTCGGTCCTGGTGAACCCCTGTGGATGCAGGGTTTTGGTCCATCCAGATTCCTAATCATTTAATGCCGGTGAAACTCATCCGGGATAAGTCGGTTTTTCAAATGCAGCCGTATAGCAGATTAGTCTAGCTGGATGTAATAATCCGAGATGAATGCGCGCCCTTGCGCTGAGTGAAAAGCCAATGTTTATTGAGTCTAGAAAACATGATCAGCAAGTCTTTGATAGGCTGCAACAAAATGATGAAAGAATGGGAGCATTTTTTTCACACAAGCTTTGTTAGTTAGTTAATTAATTACTCGAAGGATTTCAAGATTTAATATGCACAAGCGGTAACACTGTAAAAGCAGCCCAAACCAGAAAAGATGGCTGGCAAAAAGTGGCCGACAAATTAAACGCGTGTGCATTGTACTTACTGAAAGCAGCGTTACGGATTTTGCAAATGTTAATTTTTTCCCTCTGCTTAAAAAACATTAAAAAAGCGGCGTGATTATGCAGCGTGTACTACGCTGCGGGTTGGTATGCAGCGTGTAAAACAGTTTGTTTGTCGCGGATAATTTGCCTTTTACTATTACACGAAGACAATTTCCTGTTAGATTTGCCTTTGCGATGACAATTAATAAGGCACAGGGCCAAACTTTCAAAAACATGGTTAGCGGGTCATACGCTCACACTGATTACGTCCCTGCCCTTTGTACACACACCCCTCCCCCCCTCGGTACTACCATGGTCGGGTGACTTGGTGGATTATATATAGAAAACCAGCCAAAACCGCAAACAACAATGAAAAGTCTACGTGACTCACAGGTGCATGTGGACTGTGCAAAGAGGAAAACGACTCAGGTGACGAGTTGGGGTTGGGCACATGAAATGTTACTTTTCTTGGTGATTTATTACATTACCGATTTTTCAAATGTTAATTTTCTCCCTGTGCTTAAAAATCATTAAAAAAGCGGCCTGATTATGCGGCGTATGGTACGCTGCGGGTTGGCTAGTAACAAAGTAAAACAAAAAAGCAAGCAGCTTTTTCTTATTGTAGAAATTAATGAAAGAGGAAACACGCTCCCTAACAGTGTCTTGGTGACGCTTTATACATACAGTGAATGACAAATAAAATTAAAAGTATTATGTTAGGCTGAGTTTTTGACAGCTTTGGCTTTACTCTTTTGGGAAGTATTCATAACATCACTGTTCTCCATGTTTATAATCAACTTTTGAAGATACTATCAAGTGGGTACCAAGTACCTACCGTTTGTATCTGTCACAAGGGCTGGATATTTGTATTTTTTCTGCTACAAGATCTGTTCAGTCTTTTTTTTTTTTTTTAACCTTAATTTCCCTGAGATAAGGTGATTCCGTGATGACCTGGCTGTGTTCCTGTGCTGCCATTCGAATATTTTTTGTTTTTCTAGCTAAATGAGAAGCTATTGGCCACTGACAATTTTCTTTTCAAATACCAAGTACAGATTCAGTGCAGTAATCCTTTGTTCTGTAGTTTGGTTAAACTTATACAATGATACACAGTTACTAAGAATGTGATGCATGTGCCATGTGATTCATATTTTTGTTTATGATTATGGCATAGCGGGGAACATCTAAACATTAAAGTTCAATTATGATTCACATTATAAAAAAAAAAAACAAAACTCATTTTTATAGGACTTCAGGCTTATTACTGTTTTTGAATTCTTGCCTTTGTCCTGTTAGCATTTTGTTTTTGACCGAAAAATTGTTCCTTGTCTGACTTTTGTTTTCATCCCCCATTATAAGACTATAAAACTTTCAATAATTTCTTTAGTATTCTGTAATACTTTATTTTAATAAGCCTGATATGGCGCTGCATTAGTCCTGTTTGAATGAGCACATTGTTAAGATGGGGTTTACTTTAAATTAAGCAAAATTTGGAGAAAATGATTGAATCATTCATATTATTAATAAAACACACATAAAATGCTTGGTAGTGGCAAGATGATGTTTCTATTCAAAGCACAGCCGACATGCCCTGTTCTTTAAGGTTGCTCTGAACATATCGCTTCCATAATTATTTATCATACATATTTGTTGGTGTTCTCATTTTTAACAAGCTGAGATTGTTTCTTTGATGTATTAAACAATAGCTCATCCATATCATCATCAGCAAGGAAATGTAATGTCTCAATATATACATTTTGAAGTTTCTAGTCTTTATTGGTTTAATTAATTCTTGGGCTGTGCTGCTCTACATGACCATAACTTGATGGTAGTAAAAAGGTGAGCTTAGTTATCTGCTTTATGTTTTTATTATTTTTTTAGGAACTCTGTTAAAGGCTAATGTGACATTTTCCATATGATATCTTGGAGAAGTCCTAATTAGTATTTTGCTAATGCATACCTTTCCCAATGTGAACATTGGAGACTTACTGTATCTTTGGGGGGGGGGGGTTGGGGGGGGGGGGGTTGATACTGGGCCAGTGATGTCTTTTCACCTAATCTGACCTTGCCATAGAGGTTTGCTTCAATTTTGTGACCTGCTTACTTTTCCCTTTATTCATACAATATTTAATTCATTTAAATTTATTCTCCTTAAGCACCCTTGTACTTAAGAGCATCCTACAATAATGATTAATTTAATATACTGTGTTGTTATATTGACACCATGTTTTGTTAAAAAATGTATATACAATTTACAACGCAAGTTTACAGGTTGAAAGGATAATTTACTTGTTTAACAGTATTTTTAAAAAAAATTTTATTATACTTTATTAATCCCGAAGGAAATTACTTGGTTTTTCACATACCGCTAAGGGGTCAGAGCGCAGGGTCAGCTATTGTACAGCGCCCCTGGAGCAATTGAAGGTTAAGGGCCGTGCTCAAGGGCTCAGCAGAGTAGCATCTCTTTTGGCAGTGAAGGGGATTCAAACCGGCAACCTTCAGGATACCAGCGCAGATCCTTAGTCTCAGAGCCACCACTCCGCCTATTCATGTTACTGTGGTGTTTCAAGTGCTTCCTCAGATGTTATAAACTAAAATTTTTTATTTGTATTTCTTAATTACTAGTGTATGTGTTTTATTAGTGGGTATAAATTCCCAGTTTTCACCATGTAGCTTTTAAATGGACAAAAATGATACTGAACATACCTCATTGGCATACATAGTTTGTATTCAACAAAATGACTAAAACAGGAAAAAAAAATCTATTTTGTTACTTGGAATAGGCAGATACTCAGGGTTTACTATCAAAACTTGTTTTGGCTGTACAGAAAATATGTTTTGGGACATTCATAAATGCTTTGGATCTATTTCACCTAAAATTAATTTGAAATCCTCTGTTTTGGGATGAACTATTAATGAAATCCATAGTAATCATGTATGTGTGTTTTTTTTTTTTCTTTCTTGTAATAAAGCTTACTCCAAACAGTGAGGTAGCAAATATTTAAATGAATTGTGTTGAAAATAATTTACTATTTTGAGAAACTGATGGTAAGCTTACAAATATTTATGCTATATTCTATATTTAATGCATAATTATATACACTTCACATGCTCAGAGTCTTAATGTGTATGCAATGTGTCTGTCTAGGTTGCTTTTAATATTAAGACCAGGTACTTTTCTCTAGGTCTTCTTCACACGTTCCAAAAATACTGTCAGGGCCATTTCACAATGTTGCCATCCTATCCTGGAGCAGAGAAAACAGTGTACTGTTTGTTAGTACTTGTGGTTCATGTGTCCCATGTGCATACCTCAAAAAGCTGTGGAGCAAATATTTTGGCAGGATCAACTGTTACTTGAAATAGCAGCAACAGGCTCTCAGGACACTTCAGCAGAGTGCAGGGGTTATGAAGTTTCTTTTATTACAAACGCTGATCATTGGCAGCACGTAGTAGAAACCCGAGTTATCTTTTAAACCAACGCTTCTAGATCTGTCTTTTTGATATGGATGACAGTCAGAGTCTTCATCTGGAGAACAAGGATTCAAACGGAAGTGAGCCTCTTAATATTTCCTAACATAATTTACATTTTACTTTTGATTTGTTGAACATATATATTTTATCATCTGCTATTTAATGTTATTGGTAGTTTATTGAAAATGATGTTCAGAAGGAACTCTGCTTGGCAAAGTCGAATCCCATAATGTATAAAAAGTGTTTATAGTGCCTAATGTCAGGTGGGAGTGATACTGTAATGTAACTTCATTCCTGTTTTTCCATCCTTAGACAGAGTAACAGAAATGACAAAGGAAGATGTTCAGGAGCCGGCCTCTGAAGGTGATACATTGCTAAACGGACAAAGGAGTGCGTCCCCAGACTTGGAGAGACCAGTTGTTCACCAGGTGGCCTCTGCTCCCATGCCTGCGGACAGTGGTTAGTCCTTTCTGACACTTTCAGTTTATAGTTGGTGTGTAAATAGTTGCCACTATATTTTCTTTAAAATAAAAATGGATGAATTGGTATTTGAATTGATCAATTCAGACCTGCACTTTTATTTAAGTATAACCAAAGAAGATAGTCTGAATGAATATTTCTCCTTTTTTTAAAAAAAAGTACAATTTACATTGACACTTGCAATTATACAGTATTTAATTCTTATGATCACTTCCCTGCTTTATTCAGTGTTTAGTTAACTGACTCACTTACTGATTTATCCCTGCCAACTCCCCTCCATAACTCCCCACGTGTTTCAGTTTACTTTTTCCTTTCAGTTTGGCAGCAAGCACATAATAATCAGGAAATGGCTTGCTGTATGTGTAACGACCATGATTTATACTTGTTTGCTTATATATACTGTGAGACAGTAGTTTATTAATGTGCAAATACAATATATATACATAGTACATTATACAGTATGCTGTATAATACTGAAAAAGTTTGGGAACCCCTCTTAATTCTTTGGATTTTTGTTTATCATTGGCTGAGCCTTCAAAGTAGCAACTTCCTTTTAATATATGACATGCCTTATGGAAACAGTAGTATTTCAGCAGTGACATTAAGTTTATTGGATTAACAGAAAATATGCAATATGCATCATAACCAAATTAGACAGGTGCATAAATTTGGGCACCCCAACAGAGATATTACATTAATACTTCGTTGAGCCTTCTTTTCCAAATATAACAGCCTCTAGATGCCTCCTATAGCCTTCGATGAGTGTCTGGATTCTGGATGGAGGTATTTTTGACCAGTCTTCCATACAAAATCTCTCCAGTTCAGTTAAATTTGATGACTGCCGAGCATGGACAGCCTGCTTCAAATCATCCCATAGATTTTCAATGATATTCAAGTCCGGGGACATTGTACTTCTCCCCCTGCATGAATGCCTTTGTAGATTTCGAACTGTATTTTGTGTCATTGTCTTGTTGGAATATCCAACCCATGCGTAATTTCAACTTTGTGACTGATGCTTGAACATTATCCTGAATAATTTGTTTTTATTGGGTTGAATTCATCCAACCCTTGACTTTAACAAGGGCCCCAGTTCCTGAACTAGCCATACAGCCCCACAGCATGATGGAACCTCCACCAAATTTGACAGTAGGTTGCAGGTGTTTTTCTTGGAATGTGGTGTTCTTCTTCCGCCATGAAAAGCTCTTTTTGTTATGACCAAATAACTCAATTTTTGTCTCATCAGTTCAAAGCACTTTGTTCCAAAATGAATCTGACTTGTCTAAATGAGCATTTGCATGCAACAAGTGACTCTGTTTGTGGCGTGAGTTCAGAAAGGGCTTCTTTCTCATCACCCTGCCATACAGATGTTCTTTGTGCAAATTGCGCTGAATTGTAGAACGATGTACAGATACACCATCTGCAGCAAGATGTTCTTGCAGGTCTTTGGAGGTTATCTGTGGGTTGTCTGTAACCATTCTCACAATCCTGCGCATATGCCACTCCTGTATTTTTCTTGGCCTGCCAGACTTGGGTTTAACAGCAGCTGTGCCTGTGGCCTTCCATTTCCTGAATACATTCCTTACAGTTGAAACTGACAGTTTATACCTCTGAGATAGCTTTTTGTAGCGGTTCTCAAACTGTGGGCCGCGCCCCCCTGGGGGGGGCGCTGAAGCTGTACAAGGGGGGGCATCGAATAAATGAACAAGACATCAAAATAAATTTTTTACATTTTTATTTCAAATTTAAATTTGTAAGCATATAATCACAATGAATGCATTATAACTATAATTAAAATAAAACATTTCTAATGCATAGATCTAATGACTAATTCCGAGCGGCGGCGCTGCTGCTGCTTTTATAGTTGCGTATTTTCAATCCAGAAAGTTCGAGACGTATTGGTACATTCGGGTAACAGTAGATTAGGTGATAATGCGGCGTGACTGCACCACATTGGCAGCGTAGCCAATATTGCCAAATTGAGTTAAATAATTTACTGCGTATTGGGTTATTTTCATGATACAACTAACAGCAGTATAATATTTGTCGGATGAAAATATGTTCGTCTCGCGCAGATTGACTTCATCGGTGTCCTCGTTTACGAGATTTTTAAAAATTAAAACATATTTAATCGTTTCTTTACATAATTAAATAAGAATAAATAATTTATTCTTTGTTTTTGGGATTAGAATTACTACCAAAAACCACACAAGGCATTTTAACAGTTATTAAAGCACTTTAAAAAAAAAAAAAATGCAAATATTTTATCGAAGTTAGACGAACACATGCAAATCTTATGGAAGTAAAAATGATAGAATACCTCGACACTGTACGAGTATCATACCTTTGTTAGTTGTATCATGGGTTATTCTCATCTATCTTATTATGTAGGGGGCGCAGAATTATTCCAGGTAGAAAAGGGAGGGCGCAAAATACGAAAGTTTGAGAACCACTGCCCTAAACCATGATACTGAACAATCTTTGTTTTCAGATATTTTGAGTGTTGCTTTAAGGATCCCATGCTGTCAGTCTTCAGAGGAGAGTCAAAGGGAAGCACAACTTGCAGTTGACCACCTTAAGTACCTTTTCTCATGTTTGGACACACATGTCTATGAAGTTCAAGGCTTAACAAGCTAATCCAACCAATTTGGTGTTGCAAGTAATCAGTATCGAGCAGTTACATGCATTCAAATCAGCACAATTAGAAGGGCACCCAAATTTTTACACAGCCAGTTCTTCACATTTGATTTAATTTCATACAACTAAATACTGCTTCACTAAAAATCTTTGCTCGGAAAACACCCCAGTATTCAGATGTTCCTAGGAAATGAAAGACATACCACTGTTATCTTTTTTGTTGAAAGTAGAGTAAATTATTATGCAGGCAGTGAGGGGTTCCCAAACTTTTTCATATGACTGTACTTTTATATTTTGTGTTAGAAACATCATTGAAAGTAAGAGAAATTGCAATGTGTAATTAGGTCATTTATAAAGTATGTTAAACCAACTGTACATATCATTATTATAGGTGGTTTAATGTCTACATTAATACTTTGCCATATCATGTTAAACAAGTTATGCTTGTTCATGGTTTTCTTTCAACAATTTGAATATTTGATAGATAGATAGATGGATAGATACTTTATTAATCCCAAGGAGAAATTCACATACTCCAGCAGCAGCATATTGATAAAAAAAACAATTTTAAAGAGTGATAAAAAGGCAGGTATAACAGACAATAACTTTGTATAATGTTAACGTTTACCCCCCCAAGTGGAATTGAAGAGTCGCATAGTGTGGGGGGGGGGGACGATCTCCTCAGTCTGTCAGTGGAGCAGGACAGTGACAACAGTCTGTCACTGAAGCTGCTCCCCTGTCTGGAGATGATACTGTTTAGTGGATGCAGTGGATTCTCCATGATTGACAGGAGCCTGCTCAGCGCCCACCGCTCTGCCTCGGATGTCAAACTGTCCAGCTCTGTACCTACAATAGAGCCTACCTTCCTCGCCAGTTTGTCCAGGCGTGAGGCGTCCCCCTTCTTTATGCTGCCTCCCCAGCACACCACTGCATAGAAGAGGGCGCTCGCCACAACCGCCTAATAGAACATCTGCAGCATCTTATTGCAGATGTTGAAGGACGCCAGCCTTCTAAGGAAGTATAGTCGGCTCTGTCCTTTCTTACACAGAGCATCAGTATTGGCAGTCCAGTCCAATTTATCATCCAGCTGCACTCCCAGGTATTTATAGGTTTGCACCCTTTGCACACAGTCACCTCTGATGATCACAGGGTCCTTGAGGGGCCTGGTCCTCCTAAAATCCACCACCAGCTCCTTGATTTTGCTGGTGTTCAGTTGTAGGTGGTTTGAGTCGCACCATTTAACAAAGTCCTTGATTAGGTTCCTATACTTCTCCTCTTGCTCACTCCTGATGCAGCCCACGATAGCAGTGTCATCAGCGAACATTTGCACGTGGCAGGACTCCGACTTGTATTGGAAGTCCGATGTATATAGGCTGAACAGGACCAGAGAAAGCACAGTCCCCTGCGGCGCTCTTGTGTTGCTGACCACAATGTCAGACCTGCAGTTCCCAAGACGCACATACTAAGATCTGTATGGACTTGCATCCATGTCACCAGATATGAATCTACTCCCATCTCTGTCAGCTTGTCCCTAAGGAGCAGAGGTTGGATGGTGTTGAAGGCGCTAGAGAAGTCGAGAAACATAATTCTTACAGCACCACTGCCTCTGTCCAAGTGAGAGATGGATCGGTGTAGCATATAGATGATGGCATCCTCTGCTCCCAGCTTCTCCTGGTATGCGAACTGCAGAGGGTCGAGGGCATGGCGGACCTGTGGCCTCAGGTGGTGAAGCAGTAGCCGCTTCATGGGCTTCATCACATGTGATGTCAGAGCGACAGGCCAGAAGTCATTCAGCTCACTAGGACGTGATATCTTTGGGACTGGGGTGATGCAAGATGTTTTCCAAAGCCTCGGGACTCTCCCCTGTTCCAGGCTCAGGTTGAAGATGCGCTGCAGAGGACTCCCCAGCTCCAATGCACAGGCCTTCAGCAGTTGTAGCGATATTCCATCTGGACCCACTGCTTTGCTGGCACGAAGTCTCCTCAGCTCTCTGCTTACCTGGGCTCTGTAATTTTGGGTGGGGGGGGAAACTCTCTCCTATGCTGGTATCAGCAGAAGGATGGGTGGAGGGTGCAGTACTCCGAGGTGAAAGTGGGTTAGGGTGGTCAAACCTGTTAAAGAAGTTGTTCATCTGGTTTGCTCTCTCCACGTCTCTCTCGATGGTGGCACCCCGCTTCGAGCTGCAGCCAGTGATAATCTTCATTCTATCCCATACTTCCTTCATGCTGTTATTCTGCAACTTCTACTCTAGCTTCTCTTGTACTGCTCCTTCGCCGCCCTGAGCTGGACTCTGAGTTCCTTCTGCATGCGCTTGTACTCATGCTGATCACTGCTTTTAAAAGCCCTTTTCTTCTGGTTCAAAAGGCCCTTGATGTCAATTGTAATCCATGACTTGTTGTTAGCATAGCAGTGTACTGTTCTTACTGGAACTACAATGTCCATACAGAAGTTGATGTAGTCAGTAGTGTAGTCAACAATCTCCTCAATGTTCTCACTATATGATCCCTGCAGGATATCCCAGTCCGTAGTTCCAAAGCAGTCTCTCAGAGCCTGCTCTGCCTCAGGGGACCACTTCCTGAATGAGCGTGTGGTTGTAGGTAGCTCCGTCACTCTTGGTTTGTAGTGAGGCTGAAGCAGAATCAGGTTATGATCTGCTTTCCTAAGCGTAGGCAGCGGTGTGGCGCTATATGCGTCTTTAACGTTTGCATACAATAGGTCAATAGTCCTATTTCCCCGGGTGTTACAATCCACATACTGGGAGAAGGCAGGTAATGTTTTGTCCAGCGTCACATGGTTAAATTTGTATATTTATTCCTGTGTATTTTATTTTTATTCTAATTCAAAACTTTGTGTTTCATGTATTAATCAATTACTCAATGTTTAATGTTTTAAATTATTGTTGTTTAATTGATCTTTTCTGTATTTTTGTTCAGTTCTGTTACACTTTACAATGCTGTTCTATTGTGCACTTCAAAGTTTTGTTTAGGTTGAGTTCATAGCTAAAGTATTAAAATTATTTATTCTAATGATGAATTCTTTAAGGAAAGGAACATAACTTCAGTCAGTGTGTTTGTGTACATGCATGTCTGTAGCATTCCCCAGGCCTACTTGTAGTACAGCTATAGAAAATCCAGCACAGCTATAGTTTTGACAGTATGTAGAGCTTTTAATTTAACAAACTTACCGTTCAGTATGGTTAATAAAGAACATGGAGCAGCCTAAACGTACAGCTACAGAAAATCCAGCACAGCTATAGTTTTGACAGTATGTAGAACTTTTAATTTAACAAACTTACCGTTCAGTATGGTTAATAAAGAACATGGAGCAGCCTAAACGTACAGCTACAGAAAATCCAGCACAGCTATAGTTTTGACAGTATGTAGAGCTTTTAATTTAACAAACTTACCATTCAGTATGGTTAATAAAGAACATGGAGCAGCCTTAACGTTACCCAGATAATGTTTTTTGTTTAGAGTAAAAATCCAATTGGCAAAAGTAAAAATCCGAAAATGTATTATCATAAATGTCTTTGTCTGGTTCCCTTTTGTCTGAAGAATGGGAGGCAAATTTTTGTTCTGCAGTTTTCAAGGTGCCATGGAGAGGTTTTCTTGCACAAATAGATGAGTGTGCTTTTTGTTCCATTGTCTGCTTTGTCACACATTGTAGGTTTGAGTATAGACAGATATGACAGTCTTTTGAAGTTTCACACTCTAACCTCCCATTGTATGACGACAAGACTTTTGACCAACAAATAAAAGAGACAGGTGGATCTGCAGTTCCAAAAGTAATTCCTATGAGGGTTTGAGTTCCTTTTTATTTATACTGTTTATTCTGATAGTAGCTATTTTAGCCAATTTATTTATTTTTTGCTAAATACATGTGTTTCACTTGAGCATACAAGTAGATAATTGGCATCTAGTTTATGCTACACATGTAACGTGAGAATTATTTTTTCCCATAGACATTTTTCACATTTGCCACTATTGGCTTCATTGTAGTCAAACTTTTTTTCTCTCCATTCTGCATGAAAACATGAGATTAAAGTTTTTTCTGCAACCACTAGAAACTACATTAGGTAAGTAACATAATTTGTGGGTTGACCATTCCTTTAAATTTAAACTTGATTAACTATACAAAATACAGACCAAACTCCATTATTTGCTATGTTCTCCTTCGGGCACTATAATTTCCCTTTGAAGAAAAGAGTACTGAACCATTTTTTTGAGGTCTAGGCAAACATAAATCAGGAGAACCTGCATTTGGGAGTGGCTGACAGGAGAGCAAAGCAAACACTGGGGACATGATGGCACAAAACTAGATGGTGCACAACTTTTTTCAAGGAAGATGCTGATAATTACTCTTGGATTTCTTAATACACAGAAGTTCAATCGTTTGTGTGTTAATTTTGCAAAGGTTTGTGGATCAAGCGTTGAGAATCTGAGTTTCCATCATCTTCCTTGCTGACGATTTCGAGGGTGATATTGACAAAGTACCTGAGAGACTATGGTATTCTTGCAAGAATGAGTTTATCTTGTTGTCACTGTTTTAAATAGATGGGGAGAGTAGTTTAGTGGCTCAATAATTGGTCTTCACAACATAAGTTTTAGGGGTAATTTTTGACTCCACTGATTGAAATCCAGACACTTATGCAAAACAACATTTTACCTTATCAGAACTGTGAAAGTGAATTATTTAGACTTTTTAGTAATAAAAAAATATTTAATAGGTTCAGTTTCCTTTTTTATTAAAAAAACTGCTAAAGCATCAGAAATGTATTTAGTCACAGGTTATGTAGTCAGGAGTTAGCTTTGTTTTTACTATGTAATAGTAGTGTTTAACTGTTTAGTGCATTTTTGTTTGTTTGTTTTTCTCTTACAGAATTTTCTTTCTTTGACCCCAATGATCCAAAGTGCCAGGATATTTTGTTTGACCCAGACACCACTATCTCTGAACTATTTGCTGTTTTACGACAATGGGTACCACAAGTTCAGCAGAACATCAGTGTTATTGGCAATGAGGTACAGATATTCTTCTATTTCCATAAATGGACTGGGACCATGAGATGGTACCCTATTTCTTTCTCTGTAAACTATATGTGAAATATAGTTTATATATACTGCTGTAAAAAATTAATGGAACACTGTTTAATCAGAGTATTAGCATCACGTCAGTGAAACCTCTAGGATATTGATCTGGTCAGTTAAGTAGCAGAGGGGGTTGTTAATCAGTTTCAATTGCTTTGGTGTTTAGCTAGGGTGCTAGGGTGGAAATTAAATTGGAAATTAGCTAGGTTGCCCTGTGATCACCGCCCAGCACCGTGGAACTCGATTGGCATTTGGCATAGAATACCAGAATTGGAAGGTCCACCACTGGCACCCTGTGCTTTTCGCATGTGACAGACATGAAAGGGTCTGGAAAAGCTGTGGAGAATGTTATGCTGCATGTAACATCGTTCAGCATGACTGGTTTGGTGGTGGGTCAATGATGATCTGGGAAGGCATACCCATGGAGGGACACACAGACCTCTACAGGCTAGACAATTGCACCTTGACTGCCATTAGGTATTGGGATGAAATCCTTGGACTCATTGTCAGACCCTATGCTGGTGTAGTGGGTCCTGGGTTCCTCCTGGTGCACGACAATGCCCGGCCTCCTGTGGCGAGAGTATGCAGGCAGTTCCTGGAGGATGAAGGAATTGATACCATTGACTGGCCCCCACACTTGCCTGACCTAAATCCAATAGAATAAATCTGGGATCTTATGTTTCGGTCCATCCGACGCCACCAAGTTGCACCTCAGACTGTCTAGGAGCTCAGTGATGCCCTGGTCCAGATCTGGGAAGAGATTCCCCCAGAACACCATCCATCATCTCATTAGGAGCTTGGCCCAATGTTGTCAGGCAAGCACGTAAGGGCCATTCAAACTACTGAGTACGATTTTGAGTTGCTGCAATGAAATTTCGGCACAATGGACTAGTCTGCCGCATCTTTTTTTTAACTTTGATTTTCAGGGTGTCTTTGAATTCAACCTTCTGTAGGTTGATAATTTTCACTTCCATCAAATGATGTGGCATCCTTTCATTCCTAATATCAGTATAGATATCCAGCATGATTTTTTTTCCCTTTGAGATCTGATGTATTTTCGAAGTGTTCCTTTAATTTTTTTGATTAATGTACTTGAAACATATAGAAGTTATAACCACAGGAAGAAATGCAACATCTGAATAAACAATGTTTTTTTTTGCCCCAGATAAAATGCCAAAATGCAAGCGGTGACCCGTGATCCATAGTCACCGGGGCCACAGCTATCGCTCGTGTGCAGGACGATGGTTCGCTGCCTGCCCACTACGCCACCGCAGCTACTGCTTCTGACAGGACGCAGGCTGGATGGAGCGGAGGGGGGCGTTTCACTGCCCGCCCAGCACACACGGCTGGTAATCCTGCAAGCGGTGACCCGGTTGTGGCTGAACGGGGAGGCAGGGGTAGCATTGTAGTGTGCCTCGGATGGCTGCCTGTTGAATTGGAGTTGGGTGATTCACTACCCACCTTTGGCTGCACCGTGTTCATTCTTGGTGGGCGGATGCTGTATGTAGCATATTGTAGTGGAGGAGACTGTGAGGTGGGCTGGTGATGAACCCCCCTTGCCACCCGCAGTCATTCTCAATAGCAAGCCTGCTTGTACTGTTATGCACATAGCAGGAAGTTGTCTCTTGTCAGTACATCAGACATGTTGACGGGTGCCTTAATGCTGTGATAGCGTGTACTGTATAGTGCTGTGCAGAAGAGCTCGTCTTAACCTTTTGTCTTCACCCTTCAAGAATGTCTTTGAAACACAAATCTGATGCTGGTGATCCATCTTACTAACCGAAGGTTGTAAACCGGATATGGACGCAGGGCGCATCGAGGCGCACACGCACTGCCGCACTGCACGGAAAACACAGAAACGAGAAGGTTGTAAACCGGATGTCACGTCCGGAATCACGTCTCCACAAAACGAGACTGCTTTACTACAGATATGCGTATGTAATTAAATGACATTTCCCCAGACGCACCCACCCTCCATGATATGTCATCCATCCAGATATCGGACGGAACAGAAACTGATTGCCATTTTTGGATTTCTGATTCACTGTTGAATCGCGGGCTTACTAGTACAGTAAAGAAGAGAAAAACCATCAGCACTGAAAATAAAGTAGAAATAATAAAAAGGTCAGAGAGAGGTAAAATTCCATCATTCATTGGCAGAGCACTTGGTTACAGTCGGTCAACAATAGCATTTATTAAAATAATGTACCTGTTCCGACTTACATACAAATTCAACTTAAGTACAAACCTACAGTCCCTATCTCGTACGTAACCCGGGGACTGCCTGTATTATTGAAGTTTTCATTTTGAATATTGTTTCATTATCTTGCACATTTATACCCTTTGGCACAATAACCATATGAAAGCTTGTTTGATTTTTCTTGGAGAAGATGCTTACAACTGAGCAATGACAGATTAAGACATTTTCATTGTTATAAACCTTTCATGCAGTATGTTATTTTAAATCCAGCTATTCATAAAAATATACTTTCAGCCTGAGATAACTAAACAGTAATAGATTTGGGAAACTAACATGTGCATGAGTAAAATTAACTCTGAATTTATTATATCCATACACATAGTAGAATAAAAATGCATAAACAGTTTCAAAACAAGCTGTTAACCAGCTCCAAATAAACCACTCTTAATTGTATAAGCACTAGACAGATGTAGACTAAATTAAAACATAAGAATAAATTCTAAAGCTACATGAAGTATTATTTCTTGTTGTATATTATATCCAAAAAATGTTTTATATTCCAATTGCAATTAAAAATCTTTCTAAGATAGTAAATCAGAACTTGTTTTGATCATATGTAAGGATGTAGAACTAAAAATGTGAGATCCTAGAAAACAATTGCACAAAACAAATTAGACTCTGGGTACTATACTAAAACAAACACTGCCAAGATGTTCAAACTTTCACTCCATCAAAATCTTTTGTAATATGACTGATTTGTATTTATAGACTGATAATGATATTTATATAAGAGCAGCAAGGATGGTTGATTCCAAGTACATATTGTACAGATATTGCTGGTGTTTTTAGGTATTAGTTTTCTATGTAAAATATGTGAATGAAAAGAATCATGTTAAATGTATTATGTGTTTGCATGAAAAGTTTTAATTTAACATTTAAACAGATTAAACGGCAGTTACTACTGAAAAATGTGTGACAATTAGCATGCATTTTAAATTGTATTGGTAAAGGTTCATTTGCTTAACCTACTTTAACTCTCATTCCTTCTTTCTCAGTCTCTGTTTTTAAAAGGAAGAGATACCATTTGTTTACATATGAAACGGATCAAACTCTCATAATGTGTAGGCCTCCTCTGTTTTGTGAATATCTGTCTAATTGAAAAGAAAAAGAAAAAACTTGTGTGCTGTGATACTTTATATTCTTCACTATTTAAGTGTAAATAATTGCATTTTTGATTATAAATGTATGGGTTATTACATATTTTCACTGTGGCAATTAACTTTCGTTACCTGTCTTATTACACTTGCTGAACAAATAGGCCCTAACCTAATGTTACTTGATTGTTTACCTTTTTTGTAAGTCGCTTTTGATAAAAGTGTCTGCTAAGCAAATAAATGTAAATGTAGGCCCTCTGTGGCAATTTATACTGGAAAAAGCAGATGATTTTAAAGCCTGACAGATATGTACTAATTTTTTTTAACTACTGAATGTGTCAAAAAATAACTTGTCAAATGTTAGAAAAACTGCCTATAGTAAATCAAACATTTTAAATATTTAAAAAGACAAAATGATTTGTTAAACTGAAAATGCAAAATCAACTCTGAAAATTAATCAGAATTCCAAGTTGGAATAACTTCACTTAATTAGAATTAATGGCAGGTAAACATGAATAACATACATGTCAAAGCTTAGCTAAGCCAATTCAATATAACAGAAGGAGCCTATCTTGCTGGACGCATTAAACAGAAATTAACTGCACAGAGTGTCAGTACATTGCAGGGTTCAGTTACACACACACACGTGCACTTACGATCTGTGTTCATCGGTAGGGTATTATAAGAATACAGCCCATTAGCAGCAGGGTTTGGGATTTGAATCCCAGATGCTGGATCCATGAAGAAGCAGAACTAATTACTTCATTACCTTGATAACTGTAAACAAAATAGCTATGGAAAGAATTTATTTGTAATTGTCTCTCGCCAAGAAAGAAGAAATAATTATTCACTATGTTTTCTGACTAAAAGTGATCAGCCTGAGCTTCCTCTCTTTGCTTTGCTGCTGCCTGACATGCAGGCAGATGAGCAATGTTGCTCCTGGAGGGCCACAGTGGCAACAGGTTTTTGTTTCAACCCAGCTATTTAATTCTTGCCAATAATTTAATTTCATGGTTTGCTAGTGTTTTATCTCTGCAATGACAGGTCAGTCTCATATTGTCGACTTTTACCCTTTCTAAGGATACCATCCAATTTTTTTGAAGCCTAAAATGGATAACTAATTATCAGTCCATTTTTTTCTGTTCAGTTTCCTTCCAAGTACTTTATTAAACCAGGGTGTGTGTGTGTGTGGGTGTGTGTGTGTGTGTGTGTGTGTGTGTGTGTGAATATACTCAGGTGTAAATGGAAACAAGCTAGATGGAAAGCTGCTGGTTCTTTTCTTGTATCTTGTTGCTAGTAAGGAGCAATTGAAAATAGTCAGTGCAGCTATTTATGACTAAAATAAGCAGTAAGGTTTAAAAATCTTAACAAGCGAGACAAATGAAATGAAGCAGAAAAATACCACTTAAGCAATAAGTGCTTCATCCGCAATCCCTGA